>NW_026894280.1:0-156831 GCF_032452875.1 Bos javanicus | reverse complement strand
TTCATGCAGCTCAGCTGGCAATTGTCAAGCAGATGAGCAGACGGTAATCACGCAGCTCAGCAGGCCCTGATCACGTGACTGATCATGCACTGTTCACGTGGCTGATCATACGCTGCTCACGTAACTGATAATGCACTGATCACGTGGCTATCATGCACTGATCACGTGGCTGATCATACACTGTTCACGTGTTTGACCATGCACTGATCACGTGGCTGATCATACACTGCTCACGTAACTGATCATGCACTGATCACGTGGCTGATCATACACTGATCAGTTGGCTATCATGCACTTATTACTTGGCTGATCATACACTGATCACGTGACTGATAATGCACTGATCACGTGGCTATCATGCAGTGATCACGTGGCTATCATGCACTGATCACGCGGCTGATCACGCAATGATCACGTAGCTACCATGTACTGGTCACGTGAGTGATCATGCACTGATCACGTAATTGATCATGCACTGATCAGGTGACTTATCATGCACTGTTAACGTGAGTGATCATGCACTGATCACGTGACTGATCATCCACTGATCTCGTGGCTATCATGCACGGCTCATGTGGCTGATCATGCAATGATCACCTAGCTACCATATACTGGTCACGTGACTGATCATGCACTGATCACGTGGCTATCATGCAATGATCATGTAGCTGATCATGCACTGATCACGTGGCTGATCATCCACTGATCACGTGACTGATCATGCACTGATCACGTGACTGATCATGCACTGATCACGTGATGATCATGCACTGATCACTTGGATATCATGCACTGATCACATGGCTGATCATACACTGTTCACGTGTCTGACCATGCACTGATCACGTGGCTGATCATGCAGTGCTCAGGTAACTGATCATGCACTGATCACGTGGCTATCATGGACTGATCACGTGGCTGAACATGCACTGTTCACGTGGCTGATCACACACCTGTCACGTGACATATCATGCACTGATCACGTGGCACTCATGCACTGATCACGTGGCTGATCATACTCTGCTCACGTAACTCATCATGCACACATCACGTGGCTATCATGCACTGCTCACGTGGCTCGTCATGGAATGATCACATAGCTACCATATACTGGTCACGTGACTGATCATGCACAGATCACGTAAATGATCATGCACTGTTCACGTGACTGATCATGTACTGATCACGTGACTGATCATGCACTGATCACGTGGCTATCATGCTCTGCTCACGTGGCTGATAATGCAACGATCACGTAGCAACCATGTACTGGTCACGTGACTGATCATGCACTGATCACGTAATTGATCCTGCACTGATCACGTGGCTCATCATGCACTGATCACGTGGCTGATCACACATGCATCACGTGACTGATCATGCACTGATCACGTGGCTCTCATGCACTGATCACGTGGGTATCATGCACTGATCACTTGGATATCATGCCCTGATCACGTGGCTGATCACACACGTATCACGTGACTGATCATGCACTGATCACGTGGCTATCATGCAGTGATCACGTGGCTATCATGCACTGATCACGCGGCTGATCACGCAATGATCACGTAGCTACCATGTACTGGTCACGTGACTGATCATGCACTGATCACGTAATTGATCATGCACTGATCAGGTGACATATAATGCACTGTTAACGTGAGTGATCATGCACTGATCACGTGACTGATCATCCACTGATCTCGTGGCTATCATGCACGGCTCATGTGGCTGATCATGCAATGTTCACCTAGCTACCATATACTGGTCACGTGACTGATCATGCACTGATCACGTAATTGATCATGCACTGATCACGTGGCTGATCATGCACTGATCACGTGGCTGATCATCCACTGATCACGTGACTGATCATGCACTGATCATGTGACTGTTCATGCACTGATCACGTGGCTAACTTGCACTGATCCCTTGGCTGGTCATACACTGATCACGTGCCTGGTCATGCACAGATTACATGACTGATCATGCACTGAACACGTGACTGATCATGCACTGATCACGTGTCTATCATGCACTACTCACGTGGCTGATCATGCAATGATCACGTAGCTACCATGTACCGGTCAGTTGACTGATCATACACCCATCAGGTGACGGATCATGCACTGATCATGTAGCTATCATGCACTGTTCACGTGGCTGATCATGCACTGATCACGTGCCTGGTCATGCACAGATCACGTGACAAATCATGCACTGATCACATAGCTATCATGCAATGATCACCTGGCTGATCATGCACTGATCACGTGGATGATCATGCACTGATAACGTGACTGAGCATGGACTGATCACATGACTGATCATGTAGTGATCACGTGGCTATCATGCACTACTCACGTGGCTGATCATGCAATGATCATGTAGCTACCATGTACAGGTCACGTGAATGATCATACACCCATCAGGTGACTGATCATGCACTGATCACGTGGCTATCATGCACTTATCACGAGACTGATCATGCACTGATCACGTCTATATCATGCACTGATCACATGACTGCCCATGCACTGATCACGTGGATGATAATACACTAATCATGTGACAGATCATGCACTGATCACGTGGCTGATCATGCAATGATCATGTAGCTACCATGTACCAGTCAGGTGACTGATCATACACCCATCAGGTGACGGATCATGCACTGATCACGTGGCTGATCATGCACTGTTCACGTGGCTAATCATACACTGATCACCTGCCTGGTCATGCACAGATCACGTGACAAATCATGAACTGATCACATAGCTGATCATGAACTGATCACCTGGCTGATCATGCACTGATCACGTGGCTATCATGCACTGCTCACGAGGCTGTTCATGCAATGATCACGTAGCTACCATGTACTGGTCACGTGAGTGATCATGCACTGATCACGCAATTGATCATGCACTGATCAGGTGACTTATCATGCACTGTTAACGTGAGTGATCATGCACTGATCACGTGACTGATCATGCACTGATCACGTGGCTATCATGCACTAATCACGTGGCTGATCATGCAATGTTCACGTGGCTGACCATGTACCGGTCAGGTGACTGATCATACACCCATCACGTGACGGATCATGCACTGATCACGTGGCTGATCATGCACTGATCACGTGGCTGATCATACACTGATCACCTGACTGGTCATGCACAGATCACGTGACAAATCATGAACTGATCACATAGCTATCATGAACTGATCACCTGGCTGATCATGCACTGATTACGTGGCTGATCATCCACTGATCACGTGACTGATCATGCACTGATCACGTGACTGTTCATGCACTGATCACGTGGCTATCTTGCACTGATCCCTTGGCTGGTCATACACTGATCACGTGCCTGGTCATGCACAGATTACATGACTGATCATGCACTGAACACGTGACTGATCATGTACTGATCACGTGGCTATCATGCACTACTCACGTGGCTGATCATGCAATGATCACGTAGCTACCATGTACCGGTCAGTTGACTGATCATACACCCATCAGGTGACGGATCATGCACTGATCACGTGGCTATCATGCACTGTTCAAGTGGCTGATCATACACTGATCACCTGCCTGGTCATGCACAGATCACGTGACAAATCATGAACTCATCACATAGCTATCATGAACTGATCACCTGGCTGATCATGCACTGTTCACGTGGATGATCATGCACTGATACCGTGACTAGCATGGACTGATCACATGACTATCATGTAGTGATCACGTGGCTATCATGCACTACTCACGTGGCTGATCATGCACTGATCACGTAGCTACCATGTACTGGTCACGTGAATGATCATACACCCATCAGGTGACTGATCATGCACTGATACCGTGACTGAGCATGGACTGATCACATGACTATCATGTAGTGATCACGTGACTTAATGGCGCTGATCATGTGACTGATCATGCGCTGATCATGTTTGCTATCATACACTGATCATGTGCCTCTGGAGGCAATAAACAAAGAGCTGAGTAGGCACGAGTCAAACAGTCAGCAGGCAATAATCATGGAACTCAGGTGTGAGGAATCATGCTGCTCAGCTGGCAATAATCAAGCAGCTGAGCAGGCAGGAATTACGCAGCACAGCTGATAATTGTCAAGCAGATGACAGGCAGGAATCGTGCAGCTCAGCTGGCAATTGTCAAGCAGATGAGCAGACGGTAATCACGCAGCTCAGCAGGCCCAGATCACGTGACTGAGCATGCACTGTTCACGTGGCTGATCATACGCTGCTCACGTAACGGATAATGCACTGATCACGTGGCTATCATGCACTGATCACGTGGCTGATCATACACTGTTCACGTGTTTCACCATGCACTGATCACGTGGCTGATCATACACTGCTCACGTAACTGATCATGCACTGATCACGTGGCTGATCATACACTGATCAGTTGGCTATCATGCACTTATTACTTGGCTGATCATACACTGATCACGTGACTGATAATGCACTGATCATCTGGCTATCGTGCACTCATTAACTGGCTATCGTGCACTGATCACGTGGTTGATCATACACTGATCACGAGACTGATCATGCACTAATCACGTCTATATCATTCACTGATCACATGACTGCCCATGCACTGATCACCCGGATGATCATACACTGATCATGCGACTGATCATGCACTGATCACGTGGCTATCATGCACTGCTCACGCGGCTGTTCATGCAATGATCACGTAGCTACCATGTACTGGTCACGTGAGTGATCATGCACTGATCACGTAATTGATCATGCACTGATCAGGTGACTTATCATGCACTGTTAACGTGAGTGATCATGCACTGATCACGTGACTGATCATGCACTGATCTCGTGGCTATCATGCACGGCTCATGTGGCTGATTATGCAATGATCACCTAGCTACCATATACTGGTCACGTGACTGATCATGCACTGATCACGTAATTGATCATGCACTGATCATGTGGCTGATCATGCACTGATCACGTGGCTGATCATCCACTGATCACGTGACTGATCATGCACTGATCACCTGCCTGGTCATGCACAGATCACGTGACAAATCATGAACTGATCACATAGCTATCATGAACTGATCACCTGGCTGATCATGCACTGATCACGTGGCTGATCATGCACTGATACCGTGACTGAGCATGGACTGATCACATGACTATCATGTAGTGATCACGTGACTTAATGGCTCTGATCATGTGACTGATCATGCACTGATAATGTTTGCTATCATATACTGATCATGTGCCTCTGGAGGCAATAAACAAAGAGCTGAGTAGGCACGAATTATACAGTCAGCAGGCAATAATCATGGAACTCAGCTGTGAGGAATCATGCTGCTCAGCTGGCAATAATCAAGCAGCTAGCAGGCAGGAATTACGCAGCACAGCTGTCAATTGTCAAGCAGATGACAGGCAGGAATCGTGCAGCTCAGCTGGCAATTGTCAAGCAGATGAGCAGACAGTAATCACGCAGCTCAGCAGGCCCTGATCACGTGACTGAGCAGGCACTGTTCACGTGGCTGATCATACACTGATCACGTGACTGATCATGCACTGATCACGTGACTGATCATGCACTGATCACATGGCTGATCATACACTGTTCACGTGTCTGACCATGCACTGATCACGTGGCTGATCATGCAGTGCTCAGGTAACTGATCATGCACTGATCACGTGGCTATCATGGACTGATCACGTGGCTGAACATGCACTGTTCACGTGGCTGATCATGCACCTGTCACGTGACATATCATGCACTGATCACGTGGCACTCATGCACTGATCACGTGGCTGATCATGCTCTGCTCACGTGACTCATCATGCACAGATCACGTGGCTATCATGCACTGATCACGTGGCTCGTCATGCAATGATCACGTAGCTACCATGTACTGGTCACGTGACTGATCATGCACTGATCACGTAACTGATCATGCACTGATCACGTGACTGATCATGCACTGATCACGTGACTGATCATGCACTGATCACGTGGCTATCATGTTCTGCTCACGTGGCTGATCATGCAGATCACGTAGCTACCATGTACTGGTCACGTGACTGATCATGCACTGATCACGTAACTGATCCTGCACTGATCACGTGGCTGATCATGCACTGATCACGTGGCTGATCATGCACTGATCACGTGGCTGATCATGCACTGATCACGTGGCTCATCATGCACTGATCACGTGGCTATCATGCACTGATCACGTGGCTATCATGCACTGTTCACGTGGCTGATCATACACTGATCACCTGCCTGGTCATGCACAGATCACGTGACAAATCATGCACTGATCACATAGCTATCATGCACTGATCACCTGGCTGATCATGCACTGATCACGTGGCTGATCATGCACTGATACCGTGACTGAGCATGGACTGATCACATGACTATCATGTACTGATCACGTGACTTAATGGCGCTGATCACGTGACTGATCATGCGCTGATCATGTTTGCTATCATACACTGATCATGTGCCTCTGGAGGCAATAAACAAAGAGCTGAGTAGGCACGAGTCAAACAGTCAGCAGGCAATAATCATGGAACTCAGGTGTGAGGAATCATGCTGCTCAGCTGGCAATAATCAAGCAGCTGAGCAGGCAGGAATTACGCAGCACAGCTGACAATTGTCAAGCAGATGACAGGCAGGAATCGTGCAGCTCAGCTGGCAATTGTCAAGCAGATGAGCAGACGGTAATCACGCAGCTCAGCAGGCCCAGATCACGTGACTGAGCATGCACTGTTCACGTGGCTGATCATACGCTGCTCACGTGACTGATAATGCACTGATCACGTGGCTATCATGCACTGATCACGTGGCTGATCATGCACTGATCACGTGTCTGACCATGCACTGATCACGTGGCTGATCATGCACTGCTCACGTAACTGATCATGCACTGATCACGTGGCTATCATGCACTGATCACGTGGCTGATCATGCACTGTTCACGTGGCTGATCATGCACCTGATCACGTGACTGATCATGCACTGATCACGTGGCTATCATGCACTGATCACGTGGCTGATCATGCACTGCTCACGTAACTGATCATGCACTGATCACGCGCTATCATGCACTGATCACGTGGCTGATCATGCACTGATCACGTGGCTGATCATGCACTGATCACGTGGCTGATCATGCACAGATCACGTGACTGATCATGCACTGATAACGTGACTGATCATGCACTGATCACGTGACTGATCATGCACTGATCACGTGGCTATCATGCACGGCTCACGTGGCTGATCATGCAATGATCACGTAGCTACCATGTACTGGTCACGTGACTGATCATGCACTGATCACGTGACTGATCATGCACTGATCACGTGGCTGATCATGCACTGATCACGTGGCTGATCATGCACTGATCACGTGACTGATCATGCACTGATCACGTGACTGTCATGCACTGATCACGTGATGATCATGCACTGATCACGTGGCTATCATGCACTGATCACATGGCTGATCATACACTGTTCACGTGGCTGACCATGCACTGATCACGTGGCTGATCATGCAGTGCTCAGGTAACTGATCATGCACTGATCACGTGGCTATCATGGACTGATCACGTGGCTGAACATGCACTGATCACGTGGCTGATCACACACCTGTCACGTGACTATCATGCACTGATCACGTGGCACTCATGCACTGATCACGTGGCTGATCATGCACTGCTCACGTAACTCATCATGCACAGATCACGTGGCTATCATGCACTGATCACGTGGCTGGTCATGGAATGATCACATAGCTGACCATATACTGGTCACGTGACTGATCATGCACAGATCACGTGAATGATCATGCACTGTTCACGTGACTGATCATGCACTGATCACGTGGCTGATCATGCACTGATCACGTGGCTATCATGCTCTGCTCACGTGGCTGATCATGCAACGATCACGTAGCAACCATGCACTGGTCACGTGACTGATCATGCACTGATCACGTGGTTGATCCTGCACTGATCACGTGGCTCATCATGCACTGATCACGTGGCTGATCACACACTGATCACGTGGCTGATCATGCACTGATCACGTGGCTCTCATGCACTGATCACGTGGCTGATCATGCACTGATCACGTGGATATCATGCCCTGATCACGTGGCTGATCACGCACGTATCACATGACTGATCATGCACTGATCACGTGGCTATCATGCAGTGATCACGTGGCTATCATGCACTGATCACGCGGCTGATCACGCAATGATCACGTAGCTACCATGTACTGGTCACGTGACTGATCATGCACTGATCACGTAATTGATCATGCACTGATCAGGTGACTTATAATGCACTGTTAACGTGAGTGATCATGCACTGATCACGGGACTGATCATCCACTGATCTCGTGGCTATCATGCACGGCTCATGTGGCTGATCATGCAATGTTCACCTAGCTACCATATACTGGTCACGTGACTGATCATGCACTGATCACGTAACTGATCATGCACTGATCATGTGGCTGATCATGCACTGATCACGTGGCTGATCATCCACTGATCACGTGACTGATCATGCACTGATCACGTGACTGATCATGCACTGATCACGTGGCTATCATGCACTGATCACTTGGCTGGTCATACACTGATCACGTGCCTGGTCATGCACAGATTACATGACTGATCATGCACTGAACACGTGACTGATCATGCACTGATCACGTGGCTATCATGCACTGATCACGTGGCTGATCATGCAATGATCATGTAGCTACCATGTACCGGTCAGTGACTGATCATACACCCATCAGGTGACGGATCATGCACTGATCACGTGGCTGATCATGCACTGTTCACGTGGCTGATCATACACTGATCACCTGCCTGGTCATGCACAGATCACGTGACAAATCATGAACTGATCACATGGCTATCATGAACTGATCACCTGGCTGATCATGCACTGATCACGTGGATGATCATGCACTGATACCGTGACTGAGCATGGACTGATCACACGACTATCATGTAGTGATCACGTGGCTATCATGCACTGATCACGTGGCTGATCATGCAATGATCACGTAGCTACCATGCACAGGTCACGTGAATGATCATGCACCCATCACGTGACTGATCATGCACTGATCACGTGGCTATCATGCACTTATCACGAGACTGATCATGCACTGATCACGTCTGTATCATGCACTGATCACATGACTGACCATGCACTGATCACGTGGATGATCATACACTAATCACGTGACAGATCATGCACTGATCACGTGGCTGATCATGCACTGATCACGTGGCTGATCATGCACTGATCACGTGGCTGATCATGCACTGATCACGTGACTGATCATGCACTGATCACGTGGCTATCATGCACTGATCACGTGGCTGATCATGCACTGATCACGTGGCTGACATGCACAGATCACGTGACTGATCATGCACTGATCACACGGCTGATCATGCACTGATCACGCGGCTGATCATGCACTGATCACGTGGCTATCATGCACTGCTCACGCGGCTGTTCATGCAATGATCACGTGGCTACCATGCACTGGTCACGTGACTGATCATGCACTGATCACGTAACTGATCATGCACTGATCAGGTGACTTATCATGCACTGTTAACGTGAGTGATCATGCACTGATCACGTGACTGATCATGCACTGATCACGTGGCTATCATGCACTACTCACGTGGCTGATCATGCAATGATCATGTAGCTACCATGTACCGGTCAGGTGACTGATCATACACCCATCAGGTGACGGATCATGCACTGATCACGTGGCTGATCATGCACTGATCACCTGCCTGGTCATGCACAGATCACGTGACAAATCATGAACTGATCACATAGCTATCATGAACTGATCACCTGGCTGATCATGCACTGATCACGTGGCTGATCATGCACTGATACCGTGACTGAGCATGGACTGATCACATGACTATCATGTAGTGATCACGTGACTTAATGGCGCTGATCATGTGACTGATCATGCGCTGATCATGTTTGCTATCATACACTGATCATGTGCCTCTGGAGGCAATAAACAAAGAGCTGAGTAGGCACGAGTCAAACAGTCAGCAGGCAATAATCATGGAACTCAGGTGTGAGGAATCATGCTGCTCAGCTGGCAATAATCAAGCAGCTGAGCAGGCAGGAATTACGCAGCACAGCTGATAATTGTCAAGCAGATGACAGGCAGGAATCGTGCAGCTCAGCTGGCAATTGTCAAGCAGATGAGCAGACGGTAATCACGCAGCTCAGCAGGCCCAGATCACGTGACTGAGCATGCACTGTTCACGTGGCTGATCATACGCTGCTCACGTAACTGATAATGCACTGATCACGTGGCTATCATGCACTGATCACGTGGCTGATCATACACTGTTCACGTGTTTGACCATGCACTGATCACGTGGCTGATCATACACTGCTCACGTAACTGATCATGCACTGATCACGTGGCTGATCATACACTGATCAGTTGGCTATCATGCACTTATTACTTGGCTGATCATACACTGATCACGTGACTGATAATGCACTGATCATCTGGCTATCGTGCACTCATTAACTGGCTATCGTGCACTGATCACGTGGTTGATCATACACTGATCACGAGACTGATCATGCACTAATCACGTCTATATCATGCACTGATCACATGACTGCCCATGCACTGATCACCCGGATGATCATACACTGATCATGCGACAGATCATGCACTGATCACGTGGCTATCATGCACTGCTCACGCGGCTGTTCATGCAATGATCACGTAGCTACCATGTACTGATCACGTGAGTGATCATGCACTGATCACGTAATTGATCATGCACTGATCAGGTGACTTATCATGCACTGTTAACGTGAGTGATCATTCACTGATCACGTGACTGATCATGCACTGATCTCGTGGCTATCATGCACGGCTCATGTGGCTGATCATGCAATGATCACCTAGCTACCATATACTGGTCACGTGACTGATCATGCACTGATCACGTAATTGATCATGCACTGATCATGTGGCTGATCATGCACTGATCACGTGGCTGATCATCCACTGATCACGGGACTGATCATGCACTGATCACGTGACTGATCATGCACTGATCACGTGACTGATCATGCACTGATCACCTGCCTGGTCATGCACAGATCACGTGACATATCATGAACTGATCACATAGCTATCATGAACTGATCACCTGGCTGATCATGCACTGATCACGTGGCTGATCATGCACTGATACCGTGACTGAGCATGGACTGATCACATGACTATCATGTAGTGATCACGTGACTTAATGGCTCTGATCATGTGACTGATCATGCACTGATAATGTTTGCTATCATATACTGATCATGTGCCTCTGGAGGCAATAAACAAAGAGCTGAGTAGGCATGAATTATACAGTCAGCAGGCAATAATCATGGAACTCAGCTGTGAGGAATCATGCTGCTCAGCTGGCAATAATCAAGCAGCTAGCAGGCAGGAATTACGCAGCACAGCTGTCAATTGTCAAGCAGATGACAGGCAGGAATCGTGCAGCTCAGCTGGCAATTGTCAAGCAGATGAGCAGACAGTAATCACGCAGCTCAGCAGGCCCTGATCACGTGACTGAGCAGGCACTGTTCACGTGGCTGATCATACACTGATCACGTGATGATCATGCACTGATCACTTGGATATCATGCACTGATCACATGGCTGATCATACACTGTTCACGTGTCTGACCATGCACTGATCACGTGGCTGATCATACAGTGCTCAGGTAACTGATCATGCACTGATCACGTGGCTATCATGGACTGATCACGTGGCTGAACATGCACTGTTCACGTGGCTGATCACACACCTGTCACGTGACATATCATGCACTGATCACGTGGCACTCATGCACTGATCACGTGGCTGATCATACTCTGCTCACGTAACTCATCATGCACACATCACGTGGCTATCATGCACTGCTCACGTGGCTCGTCATGGAATGATCACATAGCTACCATATACTGGTCACGTGACTGATCATGCACAGATCACGTAAATGATCATGCACTGTTCACGTGACTGATCATGTACTGATCACGTGACTGATCATGCACTGATCACGTGGCTATCATGCTCTGCTCACGTGGCTGATCATGCAACGATCACGTAGCAACCATGTACTGGTCACGTGACTGATCATGCACTGATCACGTAATTGATCCTGCACTGATCACGTGGCTCATCATGCACTGATCACGTGGCTGATCACACATGTATCACGTGACTGATCATGCACTGATCACGTGGCTCTCATGCACTGATCACGTGGCTATCATGCACTGATCACGTGGATATCATGCCCTGATCACGTGGCTGATCACACACGTATCACATGACTGATCATGCACTGATCACGTGGCTATCATGCAGTGATAACGTGGCTATCATGCACTGATCACGCGGCTGATCACGCAATGATCACGTAGCTACCATGTACTGGTCACGTGACTGATCATGCACTGATCACGTAATTGATCATGCACTGATCAGGTGACTTATCATGCACTGTTAACCTGAGTGATCATGCACTGATCACGTGACTGATCATCCACTGATCTCGTGGCTATCATGCACGGCTCATGTGGCTGATCATGCAATGATCACCTAGCTACCATATACTGGTCACGTGACTGATCATGCACTGATCACGTAATTGATCATGCACTGATCATGTGGCTGATCATGCACTGATCACGTGGCTGATCATCCACTGATCACGTGACTGATCATGCACTGATCACGTGACTGATCATGCACTGATCACGTGGCTATCATGCACTGATCACTTGGCTGGTCATACACTGATCACGTGCCTGGTCATGCACAGATTACATGACTGATCATGCACTGAACACGTGACTGATCATGCACTGATCACGTGGCTATCATGCACTACTCACGTGGCTGATCATGCAATGATCATGTAGCTACCATGTACCGGTCAGTTGACTGATCATACACCCATCAGGTGACGGATCATGCACTGATCACGTGGCTATCATGCACTGTTCACGTGGCTGATCATACACTGATCACCTGCCTGGTCATGCACAGATCACGTGACAAATCATGAACTGATCACATAGCTATCATGAACTGATCACCTGGCTGATCATGCACTGATCACGTGGATGATCATGCACTGATACCGTGACTGAGCATGGACTGATCACATGACTATCATGTAGTGATCACGTGGCTATCATGCACTACTCACGTGGCTGATCATGCAATGTTCATGTAGCTACCATGTACAGGTCACGTGAATGATCATACACCCATCAGGTGACTGATCATGCACTGATCACGTGGCTATCATGCACTTATCACGAGACTGATCATGCACTGATCACGTCTATATCATGCACTGATCACATGACTGCCCATGCACTGATCACGTGGATGATCATACACTAATCATATGACAGATCATGCACTGATCACGTGGCTGATCATGCACTGATCAGGTGACTTATCATGCACTGTTAACGTGAGTGATCATGCACTGATCACGTGACTGATCATGCACTGATCACGTGGCTATCATGCACTACTCACGTGGCTGATCATGCAATGATCATGTAGCTACCATGTACCGGTCAGGTGACTGATCATACACCCATCAGGTGACGGATCATGCACTGATCACGTGGCTATCATGCACTGTTCACGTGGCTGATCATACACTGATCACCTGCCTGGTCATGCACAGATCACGTGACAAATCATGAACTGATCACATAGCTATCATGAACTGATCACCTGGCTGATCATGCACTGATCACGTGGCTGATCATGCACTGATACCGTGACTGAGCATGGACTGATCACATGACTATCATGTAGTGATCACGTGACTTAATGGCGCTGATCATGTGACTGATCATGCGCTGATCATGTTTGCTATCATACACTGATCATGTGCCTCTGGAGGCAATAAACAAAGAGCTGAGTAGGCACGAATCAAACAGTCAGCAGGCAATAATCATGGAACTCAGGTGTGAGGAATCATGCTGCTCAGCTGGCAATAATCAAGCAGCTGAGCAGGCAGGAATTACGCAGCACAGCTGACAATTGTCAAGCAGATGACAGGCAGGAATCGTGCAGCTCAGCTGGCAATTGTCAAGCAGATGAGCAGACGGTAATCACGCAGCTCAGCAGGCCCAGATCACGTGACTGAGCAGGCACTGTTCACGTGGCTGATCATACGCTGCTCACGTGACTGATAATGCACTGATCACGTGGCTATCATGCACTGATCACGTGGCTGATCATACACTGTTCACGTGTTTGACCATGCACTGATCACGTGGCTGATCATGCACTGCTCACGTAACTGATCATGCACTGATCACGTGGCTGATCATGCACTGATCACGTGGCTATCATGCACTTCTTACTTGGCTGATCATGCACTGATCACGTGACTGATAATGCACTGATCACGTGGCTATCGTGCACTGATTAACTGGCTATCGTGCACTGATCACGTGGCTGATCATGCACTGTTCACGTGACTGACCATGCACTGATCACGTGGCTGATCATGCAGTGCTCAGGTAACTGATCATGCACTGATCACGTGGCTATCATGGACTGATCACGTGGCTGAACATGCACTGGTCACGTGGCTGATCACACACCTGTCACGTGACATATCATGCACTGATCACGTGGCACTCATGCACTGATCACGTGGCTGATCATACTCTGCTCACGTAACTCATCATGCACACATCACGTGGCTATCATGCACTGCTCACGTGGCTCGTCATGGAATGATCACATAGCTACCATATACTGGTCACGTGACTGATCATGCACTGATCACGTAAATGATCATGCACTGATCACGTGGCTGATCATGCACTGATCACGTGGCTGATCATGCACTGATCACGTGGCTATCATGCTCTGCTCACGTGGCTGATCATGCACGATCACGTAGCAACCATGTACTGGTCACGTGACTGATCATGCACTGATCACGTAGTTGATCATGCACTGATCACGTGGCTGATCATGCACTGATCACGTGGCTGATCACACTGTATCACGTGACTGATCATGCACTGATCACGTGGCTCTCATGCACTGATCACGTGGATATCATGCCCTGATCACGTGGCTGATCACACACGTATCACATGACTGATCATGCACTGATCACGTGGCTATCATGCAGTGATCACGTGGCTATCATGCACTGATCACGCGGCTGATCACGCAATGATCACGTAGCTACCATGTACTGGTCACGTGACTGATCATGCACTGATCACGTAATTGATCATGCACTGATCAGGTGACTTATCATGCACTGTTAACGTGAGTGATCATGCACTGATCACGTGACTGATCATCCACTGATCTCGTGGCTATCATGCACGGCTCATGTGGCTGATCATGCAATGTTCACGTAGCTACCATGTACTGGTCACGTGACTGATCATGCACTGATCACGTGATTGATCATGCACTGATCATGTGGCTGATCATGCACTGATCACGTGGCTGATCATCCACTGATCACGTGACTGATCATGCACTGATCACGTGACTGATCATGCACTGATCACGTGGCTATCATGCACTGATCACCTGGCTGGTCATACACTGATCACGTGCCTGGTCATGCACAGATTACATGACTGATCATGCACTGAACACGTGACTGATCATGCACTGATCACGTGGCTATCATGCACTACTCACGTGGCTGATCATGCAATGATCATGTAGCTACCATGTACCGGTCAGGTGACTGATCATACACCCATCAGGTGACGGATCATGCACTGATCACGTGGCTATCATGCACTGTTCACGTGGCTGATCATACACTGATCACCTGCCTGGTCATGCACAGATCACGTGACAAATCATGAACTGATCACATAGCTATCATGAACTGATCACCTGGCTGATCATGCACTGATCACGTGGCTGATCATGCACTGATAACGTGAGTGAGCATGGACTGATCACATGACTGATCATGTAGTGATCACGTGGCTATCATGCACTACTCACGTGGCTGATCATGCAATGATCATGTAGCTACCATGTACCGGTCACGTGAATGATAATACACCCATCAGGTGACTGATCATGCACTGATCACGTGGCTATCATGCACTGATCACGTGGCTGATCATGCACTGATCACGTCTGGTCATGCACTGATCACATGACTGCCCATGAACTGATCACGTGGATGATCATACACTAATCACGTGACAGATCATGCACTGATCACGTGGCTGATCATGCACTGATACCGTGACTGAGCATGGACTGATCACATGACTGATCATGTAGTGATCACGTGACTTAATGGCGCTGATCATGTGACTGATCATGCGCTGATCATGTTTGCTATCATACACTGATCATGTGCCTCTGGAGGCAATAAACAAAGAGCTGAGTAGGCACGAATCAAACAGTCAGCAGGCAATAATCATGGAACTCAGGTGTGAGGAATCATGCTGCTCAGCTGGCAATAATCAAGCAGCTGAGCAGGCAGGAATTACGCAGCTCAGCTGGCAATTGTCAAGCAGATGAGCAGACGGTAATCACGCAGCTCAGCAGGCCCAGATCACGTGACTGAGCATGCACTGTTCACGTAACTGATAATGCACTGATCAAGTGGCTATCATGCACTGATCACGTGGCTGATCATGCACTGATCACGTGGCTGATCATGCACTGATCACGTGGCTGATCATACACTGATCACGTAACTGATCATGCACTGATCACGTGGCTGATCATACACTGATCAGTTGGCTATCATGCACTTTTTACTTGGCTGATCAAACACTGATCACGTGACTGATAATGCACTGATCATCTGGCTATCGTGCACTCATTAACTGGCTATCGTGCACTGATCACGTGGTTGATCATACACTGATCACGAGACTGATCATGCACTAATCACGTCTATATCATGCACTGATCACATGACTGCCCATGCACTGTTCACCCGGATGATCATACACTGATCATGCGAAAGATCATGCACTGATCACCTGGCTATCATGCACTGCTCACGCGGCTGTTCATGCAATGATCACGTAGCTACCATGTACTGGTCACGTGAGTGATCATGCACTGATCACGTAATTGATCATGCACTGATCAGGTGACTTATCATGCACTGTTAACGTGAGTGATCATGCACTGATCACGTGACTGATCATGCACTGATCACGTGGCTATCATGCACTACTCACGTGGCTGATCATGCAATGATCATGTAGCTACCATGTACCGGTCAGGTGACTGATCATACACCCATCAGGTGACGGATCATGCACTGATCACGTGGCTATCATGCACTGTTCACGTGGCTGATCATACACTGATCACCTGCCTGGTCATGCACAGATCACGTGACAAATCATGAACTGATCACATAGCTATCATGAACTGATCACCTGGCTGATCATGCACTGATCACGTGGCTGATCATGCACTGATACCGTGACTGAGCATGGACTGATCACATGACTATCATGTAGTGATCACGTGACTTAATGGCGCTGATCATGTGACTGATCATGCGCTGATCATGTTTGCTATCATACACTGATCATGTGCCTCTGGAGGCAATAAACAAAGAGCTGAGTAGGCACGAATCAAACAGTCAGCAGGCAATAATCATGGAACTCAGGTGTGAGGAATCATGCTGCTCAGCTGGCAATAATCAAGCAGCTGAGCAGGCAGGAATTACGCAGCACAGCTGATAATTGTCAAGCAGATGACAGGCAGGAATCGTGCAGCTCAGCTGGCAATTGTCAAGCAGATGAGCAGACGGTAATCACGCAGCTCAGCAGGCCCAGATCACGTGACTGAGCATGCACTGTTCACGTGGCTGATCATACGCTGCTCACGTAACTGATAATGCACTGATCACGTGGCTATCATGCACTGATCACGTGGCTGATCATACACTGTTCACGTGTTTGACCATGCACTGATCACGTGGCTGATCATACACTGCTCACGTAACTGATCATGCACTGATCACGTGGCTGATCATGCACTGATCAGGTGGCTATCATGCACTTATTACGTGGCTGATCATACACTGATCACGTGACTGATAATGCACTGATCATCTGGCTATCGTGCACTCATTAACTGGCTATTGTGCACTGATCACGTGGTTGATCATACACTGATCACGAGACTGATCATGCACTAATCACGTCTATATCATGCACTGATCACATGACTGCCCATGCACTGATCACCCGGATGATCATACACTCATCATGCGACAGATCATGCACTGATCACGTGGCTATCATGCACTGCTCACGCGGCTGTTCATGCAATGATCACGTAGCTACCATGTACTGGTCACGTGAGTGATCATGCACTGATCACGTAATTGATCATGCACTGATCAGGTGACTTATCATGCACTGTTAACGTGAGTGATCATGCACTGATCACGTGACTGATCATGCACTGATCTCGTGGCTATCATGCACGGCTCATGTGGCTGATCATGCAATGATCACGTAGCTACCATGTACTGGTCACGTGACTGATCATGCACTGATCACGTAATTGATCATGCACTGATCATGTGGCTGATCATGCACTGATCACGTGGCTGATCATGCACTGATCACGTGACTGATCATGCACTGATCACGTGCCTGGTCATGCACAGATCACGTGACAGATCATGAACTGATCACATAGCTATCATGCACTGATCACCTGGCTGATCATGCACTGATCACGTGGCTGATCATGCACTGATACCGTGACTGAGCATGGACTGATCACATGACTGATCATGTAGTGATCACGTGACTTAATGGCGCTGATCACGTGACTGATCATGCGCTGATAATGTTTGCTATCATATACTGATCACGTGCCTCTGGAGGCAATAAACAAAGAGCTGAGTAGGCACGAATCATACAGTCAGCAGGCAATAATCATGGAACTCAGCTGTGAGGAATCATGCTGCTCAGCTGGCAATAATCAAGCAGCTGAGCAGGCAGGAATTACGCAGCACAGCTGTCAATTGTCAAGCAGATGACAGGCAGGAATCGTGCAGCTCAGCTGGCAATTGTCAAGCAGATGAGCACACGGTAATCACGCAGCTCAGCAGGCCCAGATCACGTGACTGAGCAGGCACTGTTCACGTGGCTGATCATGCACTGCTCACGTAACTGATAATGCACTGATCACGTTGGCTATCATGCACTGATCACGTGGCTGATCATGCACTGATCACGTGTCTGACCATGCACTGATCACGTGGCTGATCATGCACTGATCACGTAACTGATCATGCACTGATCACGTGGCTGATCATGGACTGATCAGGTGGCTGAACATGCACTGATAACGTGGCTGATCATGCACTGATCACGTGACTGATCATGCACTGATCACGTGGCTATCATGCACTACTCACGTGGCTGATCATGCAATGATCATGTAGCTACCATGTACCGGTCAGGTGACTGATCATGCACCCATCAGGTGACGGATCATGCACTGATCACGTGGCTATCATGCACTGTTCACGTGGCTGATCATGCACTGATCACGTGACTGGTCATGCACAGATCACGTGACAAATCATGCACTGATCACATGGCTATCATGAACTGATCACCTGGCTGATCATGCACTGATCACGTGGCTGATCATGCACTGATACCGTGACTGAGCATGGACTGATCACATGACTATCATGTAGTGATCACGTGACTTAATGGCGCTGATCATGTGACTGATCATGCGCTGATCATGTTTGCTTTCATACACTGATCATGTGCCTCTGGAGGCAATAAACAAAGAGCTGAGTAGGCACGAATCAAACAGTCAGCAGGCAATAATCATGGAACTCAGCTGTGAGGAATCATGCTGCTCAGCTGGCAATAATCAAGCACTGAGCAGGCAGGAATTACGCAGCACAGCTGGCAATTGTCAAGCAGATGACAGGCAGGAATCGTGCAGCTCAGCTGGCAATTGTCAAGCAGATGAGCAGACGGTAATCACGCGGCTCAGCAGGCCCAGATCACGTGACTGAGCATGCACT
Source organism: Bos javanicus (assembly GCF_032452875.1). NCBI lineage: Eukaryota > Metazoa > Chordata > Mammalia > Artiodactyla > Bovidae > Bos > Bos javanicus. The sequence continues at coordinate 136,626 of NW_026894280.1, read as the reverse complement.
GTTCACGTGGCTGATCATACGCTGCTCACGTGACTGATAATGCACTGATCACGTGGCTATCATGCACTGATCACGTGGCTGATCATACACTGTTCACGTGTTTGACCATGCACTGATCACGTGGCTGATCATACACTGCTCACGTGACTGATCATGCACTGATCACGTGGCTGATCATGCACTGATCACGTGGCTGATCATGCACTGATTACGTGGCTGATCATGCACTGATCACGTGACTGATAATGCACTGATCACGTGGCTATCGTGCACTGATCACGTGGCTATCGTGCACTGATCACGTGGCTGATCATGCACTGATCACGTGGCTGATCATGCACTGATCACGTGACTGATCATGCACTGATCACGTGGCTGATCATGCACTGATCACGCGGCTGATCATGCACTGATCACGCGACTGATCATGCACTGATCACGTGACTGATCATGCACTGATCACGTGGCTGATCATGAACTGATCACGTGGCTGATCATGCACTGATCACGTGGCTGATCATGCACTGATAACGTGACTGAGCATGCACTGATCACGTGACTATCATGTACTGATCACGTGACTTAATGGCGCTGATCACGTGACTGATCATGCACTGATAATGTTTGCTATCATATACTGATCACGTGCCTCTGGAGGCAATAAACAAAGAGCTGAGTAGGCACGAATTATACAGTCAGCAGGCAATAATCATGGAACTCAGGTGTGAGGAATCATGCTGCTCAGCTGGCAATAATCAAGCAGCTAGCAGGCAGGAATTACGCAGCACAGCTGTCAATTGTCAAGCAGATGACAGGCAGGAATCGTGCAGCTCAGCTGGCATTTGTCAAGCAGATGAGCAGACAGTAATCACGCGGCTGAGCAGGCCCAGATCACGTGACTGAGCAGGCACTGTTCACGTGGCTGATCATGCGCTGATCACGTGATGATCATGCACTGATCACGTGGATATCATGCACTGATCACGTGGCTGATCATGCACTGTTCACGTGTCTGACCATGCACTGATCACGTGGCTGATCATACACTGCTCACGTGACTGATCATGCACTGATCACGTGGCTGATCATGGACTGATCACGTGGCTGAACATGCACTGTTCACGTGGCTGAGCATGCACCTGATCACATGACTGATCATGCACTGATCACGTGGCTACTCATGCACTGATCACGTGGCTGATCATGCACTGCTCACGTGACTGATCATGCACTGATCACGTGGCTGATCATGCACTGCTCACGTGGCTCGTCATGCACTGATCACGTGGCACATGTACTGGTCAGGTGACTGATCATGCACAGATCACGTAAATGATCATGCACTGATCACGTGACTGATCATGCACTGATCACGTGACTGATCATGCACTGATCACGTGGCTGATCGTGCACTGATCACGTGGCTGATCATGCACTGATCACGCAGCCTGAGCAGGCACAGATCACGTGACTGAGCATGCACTGATCACGTGGCTGATCATGCACTGATCACGTGACTGATAATGCACTGATCACGTGGCTGATCATGCACTGATCACGTGGCTGATCATACACTGTTCACGTGGCTGACCATGCACTGATCACGTGGCTGATCATGCACTGCTCACGTAACTGATCATGCACTGATCACGTGGCTGATCATGCACTGATCACGTGGCTGATCATGCACTTATTACGTGGCTGATCATGCACTGATCACGTGACTGATAATGCACTGATCATCTGGCTATCGTGCACTGATTAACTGGCTATCGTGCACTGATCACGTGGCTGATCATGCACTGATCACGTGACTGATCATGCACTGATCACGTCTATATCATGCACTGATCACGTGACTGCCCATGCACTGATCACGCGGATGATCATACACTGATCATGCGACTGATCATGCACTGATCACGTGGCTATCATGCACTGATCACGCGGCTGTTCATGCAATGATCACGTAGCTACCATGTACTGGTCACGTGAGTGATCATGCACTGATCACGTAATTGATCATGCACTGATCAGGTGACTTATCATGCACTGTTAACGTGACTGATCATGCACTGATCACGTAAATGATCATGCACTGATCTCGTGGCTATCATGCACGGCTCATGTGGCTGATCATGCAATGATCACGTAGCAACCATATACTGGTCACGTGACTGATCATGCACTGATCACGTGGCTGATCATGCACTGATCACGTGGCTGATCATGCACTGATCACGTGGCTGATCATACACTGATCAGGTGACTGATCATGCACTGATCACGTGGCTGATCATGCACTGATCACGTGGCTGATCATGCACTGATCACCTGCCTGGTCATGCACAGATCACGTGACAAATCATGCACTGATCACATAGCTGATCATGAACTGATCACCTGGCTGATCATGCACTGATCACGTGGCTGATCATGCACTGATACCGTGACTGAGCATGGACTGATCACATGACTATCATGTAGTGATCACGTGACTTAATGGCTCTGATCATGTGACTGATCATGCACTGATAATGTTTGCTATCATATACTGATCATGTGCCTCTGGAGGCAATAAACAAAGAGCTGAGTAGGCACGAATCAAACAGTCAGCAGGCAATAATCATGGAACTCAGGTGTGAGGAATCATGCTGCTCAGCTGGCAATAATCAAGCAGCTGAGCAGGCAGGAATTACGCAGCACAGCTGTCAATTGTCAAGCAGATGACAGGCAGGAATCGTGCAGCTCAGCTGGCAATTGTCAAGCAGATGAGCAGACAGTAATCACGCAGCTCAGCAGGCCCTGATCACGTGACTGAGCAGGCACTGTTCACGTGGCTGATCAAACACTGATCACGTGACTGATCATGCACTGATCACGTGGCTATCATGCACTGATCACGTGGCTGATCATACACTGTTCACGTGTCTGACCATGCACTGATCACGTGGCTGATCATACAGTGCTCAGGTAACTGATCATGCACTGATCACGTGGCTATCATGGACTGATCACGTGGCTGAACATGCACTGTTCACGTGGCTGATCACACACCTGTCACGTGACATATCATGCACTGATCACGTGGCACTCATGCACTGATCACGTGGCTGATCATACTCTGCTCACGTAACTCATCATGCACACATCACGTGGCTATCATGCACTGCTCACGTGGCTCGTCATGGAATGATCACATAGCTACCATATACTGGTCACGTGACTGATCATGCACAGATCACGTAAATGATCATGCACTGTTCACGTGACTGATCATGTACTGATCACGTGACTGATCATGCACTGATCACGTGGCTATCATGCTCTGCTCACGTGGCTGATCATGCAATGATCACGTAGCAACCATGTACTGGTCACGTGACTGATCATGCACTGATCACGTAATTGATCCTGCACTGATCACGTGGCTCATCATGCACTGATCACGTGGCTGATCACACATGTATCACGTGACTGATCATGCACTGATCACGTGGCTCTCATGCACTGATCACGTGGCTGATCATGCACTGATCACGTGGATATCATGCCCTGATCACGTGGCTGATCACACACGTATCACGTGACTGATCATGCACTGATCACGTGGCTATCATGCAGTGATCACGTGGCTATCATGCACTGATCACGCGGCTGATCACGCACTGATCACGTAGCTACCATGTACTGGTCACGTGACTGATCATGCACTGATCACGTAATTGATCATGCACTGATCACGTGGCTATCATGCACTGATCACGTGGCTGATCATGCACTGATCAGGTGACTTATCATGCACTGTTAACGTGAGTGATCATGCACTGATCACGTGACTGATCATCCACTGATCTCGTGGCTATCATGCACGGCTCATGTGGCTGATCATGCAATGATCACCTAGCTACCATGTACTGGTCACGTGACTGATCATGCACTGATCACGTAATTGATCATGCACTGATCATGTGGCTGATCATGCACTGATCACGTGGCTGATCATCCACTGATCACGTGACTGATCATGCACTGATCACGTGACTGATCATGCACTGATCACGTGGCTATCATGCACTGATCACTTGGCTGGTCATACACTGATCACGTGCCTGGTCATGCACAGATTACATGACTGATCATGCACTGAACACGTGACTGATCATGCACTGATCACGTGGCTATCATGCACTACTCACGTGGCTGATCATGCAATGATCATGTAGCTACCATGTACCGGTCAGTTGACTGATCATACACCCATCAGGTGACGGATCATGCACTGATCACGTGGCTATCATGCACTGTTCACGTGGCTGATCATGCACTGATCACCTGCCTGGTCATGCACAGATCACGTGACAAATCATGAACTGATCACATAGCTATCATGAACTGATCACCTGGCTGATCATGCACTGATCACGTGGATGATCATGCACTGATACCGTGACTGAGCATGGACTGATCACATGACTATCATGTAGTGATCACGTGGCTATCATGCGCTACTCACGTGGCTGATCATGCACTGATCATGTTGCTATCATGTACAGGTCACGTGACTGATCATACACCCATCAGGTGACTGAGCATGCACTGATCACGTGGCTATCATGCACTTATCACGAGACTGATCATGCACTGATCACGGCTATATCATGCACTGATCACAGGACTGCCCATGCACTGATCACGCGGATGATCATACACTAATCACGTGACAGATCATGCACTGATCACGTGGCTGATCATGCACTGATCACGTGACTGAGCATGCACTGTTAACGTGGCTGATCATGCACTGATCACGTGACTGATAATGCACTGATCACGTGGCTATCATGCACTGATCACGTGGCTGATCATACACTGTTCACGTGTTTGACCATGCACTGATCACGTGGCTGATCATACACTGCTCACGTAACTGATCATGCACTGATCACGTGGCTGATCATACACTGATCAGTTGGCTATCATGCAATTATTACTTGGCTGATCATACACTGATCACGTGACTGATAATGCACTGATCATCTGGCTATCGTGCACTCATTAACTGGCTATTGTGCACTGATCACGTGGTTGATCATACACTGATCACGAGACTGATCATGCACTAATCACGTCTATATAATGCACTGATCACATGACTGCCCATGCACTGATCACCGGATGATCATACACTGATCATGCGACAGATCATGCACTGATCACGTGGCTATCATGCACTGCTCACGCGGCTGTTCATGCAATGATCACGTAGCTACCATGTACTGGTCACGTGAGTGATCATGCACTGATCACGTAATTGATCATGCACTGATCAGGTGACTTATCATGCACTGTTAACGTGAGTGATCATGCACTGATCACGTGACTGATCATGCACTGATCTCGTGGCTATCATGCACGGCTCATGTGGCTGATCATGCAATGATCACCTAGCTACCATATACTGGTCACGTGACTGATCATGCACTGATCACGTGATTGATCATGCACTGATCATGTGGCGGATCATGCACTGATCACGTGGCTGATCATGCACTGATCACGTGGCTGATCATGCACTGATCACCTGCCTGGTCATGCACAGAACACGTGACAAATCATGAACTGATCACATAGCTATCATGAACTGATCACCTGGCTGATCATGCACTGATCACGTGGCTGATCATGCACTGATACCGTGACTGAGCATGGACTGATCACATGACTATCATGTAGTGATCACGTGACTTAATGGCTCTGATCATGTGACTGATCATGCACTGATAATGTTTGCTATCATATACTGATCATGTGCCTCTGGAGGCAATAAACAAAGAGCTGAGTAGGCACGAATTATACAGTCAGCAGGCAATAATCATGGAACTCAGCTGTGAGGAATCATGCTGCTCAGCTGGCAATAATCAAGCAGCTAGCAGGCAGGAATTACGCAGCACAGCTGTCAATTGTCAAGCAGATGACAGGCAGGAATCGTGCAGCTCAGCTGGCATTTGTCAAGCAGATGAGCACCCAGTAATCACGCAGCTCAGCAGGCCCTGATCACGTGACTGAGCAGGCACTGTTCACGTGGCTGATCATACACTGATCACGTGACTGATAATGCACTGATCACTTGGATATCATGCACTGATCACATGGCTGATCATACACTGTTCACGTGTCTGACCATGCACTGATCACGTGGCTGATCATACAGTGCTCAGGTAACTGATCATGCACTGATCACGTGGCTATCATGGACTGATCACGTGGCTGAACATGCACTGTTCACGTGGCTGATCACACACTGTCACGTGACATATCATGCACTGATCACGTGGCACTCATGCACTGATCACGTGGCTGATCATGCTCTGCTCACGTAACTGATCATGCACACATCACGTGGCTATCATGCACTGCTCACGTGGCTCTTCATGGAATGATCACATAGCTACCATGTACTGGTCACGTGACTGATCATGCACAGATCACGTAAATGATCATGCACTGTTCACGTGACTGATCATGCACTGATCACGTGGCTGATCATGCACTGATCACGTGGCTATCACGCACTGATCACGTGGCTGGTCATGCACTGATCACGTAGCCTGGTCATGCACAGGTCACGTGACTGATCATGCACTGATCACGTGGCTGATCATGCACTGATCACGTGGCTATCATGCACTGATCACGTGGCTGATCATGCACTGATCACGTGGCTGATCATGCACTGATCACGTGGCTCTCATGCACTGATCACGTGGCTGATCATGCACTGCTCACGTGACTATCATGCACTGATCACGTGGCTGATCATGCACTGATCAGTTGGCTATCATGCACTTATTACGTGGCTGATCATACACTGATCACGTGACTGATAATGCACTGATCATCTGGCTATCGTGCACTCATTAACTGGCTATCGTGCACTGATCACGTGGCTGATCATGCACTGATCACGAGACTGATCATGCACTAATCACGTCTATATCATGCACTGATCACGTGGCTGCCCATGCACTGATCACCCGGATGATCATACACTGATCATGCGACGATCATGCACTGATCACGTGGCTATCATGCACTGCTCACGCGGCTGTTCATGCAATGATCACGTAGCTACCATGTACTGGTCACGTGACTGATCATGCACTGATCACGTAATTGATCATGCACTGATCAGGTGACTTATCATGCACTGTTAACGTGAGTGATCATGCACTGATCACGTGACTGATCATGCACTGATCTCGTGGCTATCATGCACGGCTCATGTGGCTGATCATGCAATGATCACCTAGCTACCATATACTGGTCACGTGACTGATCATGCACTGATCACGTAATTGATCATGCACTGATCACGTGGCTGATCATGCACTGATCACGTGGCTGATCATACACTGATCACGTGACTGATCATGCACTGATCACGTGACTGATCATGCACTGATCACGTGACTGATCATGCACTGATCACCTGCCTGGTCATGCACAGATCACGTGACAAATCATGAACTGATCACATAGCTATCATGAACTGATCACCTGGCTGATCATGCACTGATCACGTGGCTGATCATGCACTGATACCGTGACTGAGCATGGACTGATCACATGACTATCATGTAGTGATCACGTGACTTAATGTCTCTGATCATGTGACTGATCATGCACTGATAATGTTTGCTATCATATACTGATCATGTGCCTCTGGAGGCAATAAACAAAGAGCTGAGTAGGCACGAATTATACAGTCAGCAGGCAATAATCATGGAACTCAGCTGTGAGGAATCATGCTGCTCAGCTGGCAATAATCAAGCAGCTAGCAGGCAGGAATTACGCAGCACAGCTGTCAATTGTCAAGCAGATGACAGGCAGGAATCGTGCAGCTCAGCTGGCAATTGTCAAGCAGATGAGCAGACAGTAATCACGCAGCTCAGCAGGCCCTGATCACGTGACTGAGCAGGCACTGTTCACGTGGCTGATCATACACTGATCACGTAACTCATCATGCACACATCACTTGGCTATCATGCACTGATCACATGGCTGATCATACACTGTTCACGTGTCTGACCATGCACTGATCACGTGGCTGATCATACAGTGCTCAGGTAACTGATCATGCACTGATCACGTGGCTATCATGGACTGATCACGTGGCTGAACATGCACTGTTCACGTGGCTGATCACACACCTGTCACGTGACATATCATGCACTGATCACGTGGCACTCATGCACTGATCACGTGGCTGATCATACTCTGCTCACGTAACTCATCATGCACACATCACGTGGCTATCATGCACTGCTCACGTGGCTCGTCATGGAATGATCACATAGCTACCATATACTGGTCACGTGACTGATCATGCACAGATCACGTAAATGATCATGCACTGTTCACGTGACTGATCATGTACTGATCACGTGACTGATCATGCACTGATCACGTGGCTATCATGCTCTGCTCACGTGGCTGATCATGCAACGATAACGTAGCAACCATGTACTGGTCACGTGACTGATCATGCACTGATCACGTAATTGATCCTGCACTGATCACGTGGCTCATCATGCACTGATCACGTGGCTGATCACACATGTATCACGTGACTGATCATGCACTGATCACGTGGCTCTCATGCACTGATCACGTGGCTATCATGCACTGATCACGTGGATATCATGCCCTGATCACGTGGCTGATCACACACGTATCACATGACTGATCATGCACTGATCACGTGGCTATCATGCAGTGATCACGTGGCTATCATGCACTGATCACGCAGCTGATCACGCAATGATCACGTAGCTACCATGTACTGGTCACGTGACTGATCATGCACTGATCACGTGGTTGATCATGCACTGATCAGTGGCTATCATGCACTGATCACGTCTGATCATGCACTGATCAGGTGACTGATCATGCACTGTTAACGTGAGTGATCATGCACTGATCACGTGACTGATCATCCACTGATCTCGTGGCTATCATGCACGGCTCATGTGGCTGATCATGCAATGATCACCTAGCTACCATATACTGGTCACGTGACTGATCATGCACTGATCACGTAATTGATCATGCACTGATCACGTGGCTGATCATGCACTGATCACGTGGCTGATCATGCACTGATCACGTGACTGAGCATGCACTGATCACGTGACTGATCATGCACTGATCACGTGGCTATCATGCACTGATCACGTGGCTGGTCATACACTGATCACGTGCCTGGTCATGCACAGATTACATGACTGATCATGCACTGAACACGTGACTGATCATGCACTGATCACGTGGCTATCATGCACTACTCACGTGGCTGATCATGCAATGATCATGTAGCTACCATGTACCGGTCAGTTGACTGATCATGCACCCATCAGGTGACGGATCATGCACTGATCACGTGGCTATCATGCACTGTTCACGTGGCTGATCATACACTGATCACCTGCCTGGTCATGCACAGATCACGTGACAAATCATGAACTGATCACATAGCTATCATGAACTGATCACCTGGCTGATCATGCACTGATCACGTGGCTGATCATGCACTGATACCGTGACTGAGCATGCACTGATCACGTGACTATCATGTAGTGATCACGTGGCTATCATGCAATGCTCACGTGGCTGATCATGCAATGATCACGTAGCTACCATGTACAGGTCACGTGAATGATCATGCACCCATCACGTGACTGATCATGCACTGATCACGTGGCTATCATGCACTTATCACGAGACTGATCATGCACTGATCACGTCTAATCATGCACTGATCACATGACTGCCCATGCACTGATCACGTGGATGATCATGCACTAATCATGTGACAGATCATGCACTGATCACGTGGCTGATCATGCACTGATCACGTGACTGATCATGCACTGTTAACGTGACTGATCATGCACTGATCACGTGGCTGATCATGCACTGATCACGTGGCTGATCATGCAATGATCATGTAGCTACCATGTACCGGTCACGGTGACTGATCATACACCCATCAGGTGACGGATCATGCACTGATCACGTGGCTATCATGCACTGTTCACGTGGCTGATCATGCACTGATCACCTGCCTGGTCATGCACAGATCACGTGACAAATCATGAACTGATCACATAGCTATCATGAACTGATCACCTGGCTGATCATGCACTGATCACGTGGCTGATCATGCACTGATACCGTGACTGAGCATGGACTGATCACATGACTATCATGTAGTGATCACGTGACTTAATGGCGCTGATCATGTGACTGATCATGCGCTGATCATGTTTGCTATCATACACTGATCATGTGCCTCTGGAGGCAATAAACAAAGAGCTGAGTAGGCACGAATCAAACAGTCAGCAGGCAATAATCATGGAACTCAGGTGTGAGGAATCATGCTGCTCAGCTGGCAATAATCAAGCAGCTGAGCAGGCAGGAATTACGCAGCACAGCTGATAATTGTCAAGCAGATGACAGGCAGGAATCGTGCAGCTCAGCTGGCAATTGTCAAGCAGATGAGCAGACGGTAATCACGCAGCTCAGCAGGCCCAGATCACGTGACTGAGCATGCACTGTTCACGTGGCTGATCATACGCTGCTCACGTAACTGATAATGCACTGATCACGTGGCTATCATGCACTGATCACGTGGCTGATCATACACTGCTCACGTGACTGATAATGCACTGATCAAGTGGCTATCATGCACTGATCACGTGGCTGATCATGCACTGTTCACGTGTCTGACCATGCACTGATCACGTGGCTGATCATGCACTGATCACGTAACTGATCATGCACTGATCACGTGGCTGATCATACACTGATCAGTTGGCTATCATGCACTTTTTACTTGGCTGATCAAACACTGATCACGTGACTGATAATGCACTGATCATCTGGCTATCGTGCACTCATTAACTGGCTGATCATGCACTGATCACGTGGCTGATCATCCACTGATCACGTGACTGATCATGCACTGATCACGTCTATATCATGCACTGATCACATGACTGCCCATGCACTGATCACCCGGATGATCATACACTGATCATGCGACAGATCATGCACTGATCACGTGGCTATCATGCACTGCTCACGCGGCTGTTCATGCAATGATCACGTAGCTACCATGTACTGGTCACGTGACTGATCATGCACTGATCACGTGATTGATCATGCACTGATCAGGTGACTTATCATGCACTGTTAACGTGAGTGATCATGCACTGATCACGTGACTGATCATGCACTGATCACGTGGCTATCATGCACTACTCACGTGGCTGATCATGCAATGATCATGTAGCTACCATGTACCGGTCAGGTGACTGATCATACACCCATCAGGTGACGGATCATGCACTGATCACGTGGCTATCATGCACTGTTCACGTGGCTGATCATACACTGATCACCTGCCTGGTCATGCACAGATCACGTGACAAATCATGAACTGATCACATAGCTATCATGAACTGATCACCTGGCTGATCATGCACTGATCACGTGGCTGATCATGCACTGATACCGTGACTGAGCATGGACTGATCACATGACTATCATGTAGTGATCACGTGACTTAATGGCGCTGATCATGTGACTGATCATGCGCTGATCATGTTTGCTATCATACACTGATCATGTGCCTCTGGAGGCAATAAACAAAGAGCTGAGTAGGCACGAATCAAACAGTCAGCAGGCAATAATCATGGAACTCAGCTGTGAGGAATCATGCTGCTCAGCTGGCAATAATCAAGCAGCTGAGCAGGCAGGAATTACGCAGCACAGCTGATCAATTGTCAAGCAGATGACAGGCAGGAATCGTGCAGCTCAGCTGGCAATTGTCAAGCAGATGAGCAGACAGTAATCACGCAGCTCAGCAGGCCCAGATCACGTGACTGAGCATGCACTGTTCACGTGGCTGATCATACGCTGCTCACGTAACTGATCATGCACTGATCACGTGGATATCATGCACTGATCACGTGGCTGATCATGCACTGCTCACGTGTCTGATAATGCACTGATCAAGTGGCTATCATGCACTGATCACGTGGCTGATCATACACTGTTCACGTGTCTGACCATGCACTGATCACGTGGCTGATCATGCACTGATCACGTAACTGATCATGCACTGATCACGTGGCTGATCATGCACTGATCAGTTGGCTATCATGCACTTTTTACTTGGCTGATCATACACTGATCACGTGACTGATCATGCACTGATCATCTGGCTATCGTGCACTCATTAACTGGCTATCGTGCACTGATCACGTGGCTGATCATGCACTGATCACGTGACTGATCATGCACTGATCACGTCTATATCATGCACTGATCACGTGACTGCCCATGCACTGATCACCCGGATGATCATACACTGATCATGCGACAGATCATGCACTGATCACGTGGCTATCATGCACTGCTCACGCGGCTGTTCATGCAATGATCACGTAGCTACCATGTACTGGTCACGTGAGTGATCATGCACTGATCACGTGACTGATCATGCACTGATCACGTGGCTATCATGCACTGATCACGTGGCTGATCATGCACTGATCACGTGGCTGATCATGCACTGATCAGGTGACTGATCATGTACTGTTCACGTGAGTGATCATGCACTGATCACGTGACTGATCATGCACTGATCACGTGGCTATCATGCACTACTCACGTGGCTGATCATGCAATGATCATGTAGCTACCATGTACCGGTCAGGTGACTGATCATACACCCATCAGGTGACGGATCATGCACTGATCACGTGGCTGATCATGCACTGATCACGTGGCTGATCATGCACTGATCACCTGCCTGGTCATGCACAGATCACGTGACAAATCATGAACTGATCACATAGCTATCATGAACTGATCACCTGGCTGATCATGCACTGATCACGTGGCTGATCATGCACTGATACCGTGACTGAGCATGGACTGATCACATGACTATCATGTAGTGATCACGTGACTTAATGGCGCTGATCATGTGACTGATCATGCGCTGATCATGTTTGCTATCATACACTGATCATGTGCCTCTGGAGGCAATAAACAAAGAGCTGAGTAGGCACGAATCAAACAGTCAGCAGGCAATAATCATGGAACTCAGGTGTGAGGAATCATGCTGCTCAGCTGGCAATAATCAAGCAGCTGAGCAGGCAGGAATTACGCAGCACAGCTGATAATTGTCAAGCAGATGACAGGCAGGAATCGTGCAGCTCAGCTGGCAATTGTCAAGCAGATGAGCAGACGGTAATCACGCAGCTCAGCAGGCCCAGATCACGTGACTGAGCATGCACTGTTCACGTGGCTGATCATACGCTGCTCACGTAACTGATAATGCACTGATCACGTGGCTATCATGCACTGATCACGTGGCTGATCATACACTGATCACGTGACTGATCATGCACTGATCACGTGGCTGATCATACACTGATCAGTTGGCTATCATGCACTTTTTACTTGGCTGATCATACACTGATCACGTGACTGATAATGCACTGATCATCTGGCTATCGTGCACTCATTAACTGGCTATCGTGCACTGATCACGTGGTTGATCATACACTGATCACGAGACTGATCATGCACTAATCACGTCTATATCATGCACTGATCACATGACTGCCCATGCACTGATCACCCGGATGATCATACACTGATCATGCGACAGATCATGCACTGATCACGTGGCTATCATGCACTGCTCACGCGGCTGTTCATGCAATGATCACGTAGCTACCATGTACTGGTCACGTGAGTGATCATGCACTGATCACGTAATTGATCATGCACTGATCAGGTGACTTATCATGCACTGTTAACGTGAGTGATCATGCACTGATCACGTGACTGATCATGCACTGATCTCGTGGCTATCATGCACGGCTCATGTGGCTGATCATGCAATGATCACCTAGCTACCATATACTGGTCACGTGACTGATCATGCACTGATCACGTAATTGATCATGCACTGATCATGTGGCTGATCATGCACTGATCACGTGGCTGATCATCCACTGATCACGTGACTGATCATGCACTGATCACGTGACTGATCATGCACTGATCACGTGACTGATCATGCACTGATCACCTGCCTGGTCATGCACAGATCACGTGACAAATCATGAACTGATCACATAGCTATCATGAACTGATCACCTGGCTGATCATGCACTGATCACGTGGCTGATCATGCACTGATACCGTGACTGAGCATGGACTGATCACATGACTATCATGTAGTGATCACGTGACTTAATGGCTCTGATCATGTGACTGATCATGCACTGATAATGTTTGCTATCATATACTGATCATGTGCCTCTGGAGGCAATAAACAAAGAGCTGAGTAGGCACGAATTATACAGTCAGCAGGCAATAATCATGGAACTCAGCTGTGAGGAATCATGCTGCTCAGCTGGCAATAATCAAGCAGCTAGCAGGCAGGAATTACGCAGCACAGCTGTCAATTGTCAAGCAGATGACAGGCAGGAATCGTGCAGCTCAGCTGGCAATTGTCAAGCAGATGAGCAGACAGTAATCACGCAGCTCAGCAGGCCCTGATCACGTGACTGAGCAGGCACTGTTCACGTGGCTGATCATACACTGATCACGTGATGATCATGCACTGATCACTTGGATATCATGCACTGATCACATGGCTGATCATACACTGTTCACGTGTCTGACCATGCACTGATCACGTGGCTGATCATACAGTGCTCAGGTAACTGATCATGCACTGATCACGTGGCTATCATGGACTGATCACGTGGCTGAACATGCACTGTTCACGTGGCTGATCACACACCTGTCACGTGACATATATGCACTGATCACGTGGCACTCATGCACTGATCACGTGGCTGATCATACTCTGCTCACGTAACTCATCATGCACACATCACGTGGCTATCATGCACTGCTCACGTGGCTCGTCATGGAATGATCACATAGCTACCATATACTGGTCACGTGACTGATCATGCACAGATCACGTAAATGATCATGCACTGTTCACGTGACTGATCATGTACTGATCACGTGACTGATCATGCACTGATCACGTGGCTATCATGCTCTGCTCACGTGGCTGATCATGCAACGATCACGTAGCAACCATGTACTGGTCACGTGACTGATCATGCACTGATCACGTAATTGATCCTGCACTGATCACGTGGCTCATCATGCACTGATCACGTGGCTGATCACACATGTATCACGTGACTGATCATGCACTGATCACGTGGCTCTCATGCACTGATCACGTGGCTATCATGCACTGATCACGTGGATATCATGCCTGATCACGTGGCTGATCACACACGTATCACATGACTGATCATGCACTGATCACGTGGCTATCATGCAGTGATCACGTGGCTATCATGCACTGATCACGCGGCTGATCACGCAATGATCACGTAGCTACCATGTACTGGTCACGTGACTGATCATGCACTGATCACGTAATTGATCATGCACTGATCACGTGGCTGATCATGCACTGATCACGTGATTGATCATGCACTGATCAGGTGACTTATCATGCACTGTTAACGTGAGTGATCATGCACTGATCACGTGACTGATCATCCACTGATCTCACGTGGCTATCATGCACGGCTCATGTGGCTGATCATGCAATGATCACGTAGCTACCATATACTGGTCACGTGACTGATCATGCACTGATCACGTAATTGATCATGCACTGATCATGTGGCTGATCATGCACTGATCACGTGGCTGATCATCCACTGATCACGTGACTGATCATGCACTGATCACGTGACTGATCATGCACTGATCACGTGGCTATCATGCACTGATCACGTGGCTGGTCATGCACTGATCACGTGCCTGGTCATGCACAGATTACTTGACTGATCATGCACTGAACACGTGACTGATCATGCACTGATCACGTGGCTATCATGCACTACTCACGTGGCTGATCATGCAATGATCATGTAGCTACCATGTACCGGTCACTTGACTGATCATACACCCATCAGGTGACGGATCATGCACTGATCACGTGGCTATCATGCACTGTTCACGTGGCTGATCATGCACTGATCACCTGCCTGGTCATGCACAGATCACGTGACAAATCATGCACTGATCACATAGCTGATCATGAACTGATCACCTGGCTGATCATGCACTGATCACGTGGATGATCATGCACTGATACCGTGACTGAGCATGGACTGATCACTTGTCTATCATGTAGTGATCACGTGGCTATCATGCACTACTCACGTGGCTGATCATGCAATGATCATGTAGCTACCATGTACAGGTCACGTGAATGATCATACACCCATCAGGTGACTGATCATGCACTGATCACGTGGCTATCATGCACTTATCACGAGACTGATCATGCACTGATCACGTCTATATCATGCACTGATCACATGACTGCCCATGCACTGATCACGTGGATGATCATGCACTAATCATGTGACAGATCATGCACTGATCACGTGGCTGATCATGCACTGATCAGGTGACTTATCATGCACTGTTAACGTGAGTGATCATGCACTGATCACGTGACTGATCATGCACTGCTCACGTGGCTGATCATGCAATGATCATGTAGCTACCATGTACCGGTCAGGTGACTGATCATACACCCATCAGGTGACGGATCATGCACTGATCACGTGGCTATCATGCACTGTTCACGTGGCTGATCATACACTGATCACCTGCCTGGTCATGCACAGATCACGTGACAAATCATGAACTGATCACATAGCTATCATGAACTGATCACCTGGCTGATCATGCACTGATCACGTGGCTGATCATGCACTGATACCGTGACTGAGCATGGACTGATCACATGACTATCATGTAGTGATCACGTGACTTAATGGCGCTGATCATGTGACTGATCATGCGCTGATCATGTTTGCTATCATACACTGATCATGTGCCTCTGGAGGCAATAAACAAAGAGCTGAGTAGGCACGAATCAAACAGTCAGCAGGCAATAATCATGGAACTCAGGTGTGAGGAATCATGCTGCTCAGCTGGCAATAATCAAGCAGCTGAGCAGGCAGGAATTACGCAGCACAGCTGACAATTGTCAAGCAGATGACAGGCAGGAATCGTGCAGCTCAGCTGGCAATTGTCAAGCAGATGAGCAGACGGTAATCACGCAGCTCAGCAGGCCCAGATCACGTGACTGAGCATGCACTGTTCACGTGGCTGATCATACGCTGCTCACGTAACTGATAATGCACTGATCACGTGGCTATCATGCACTGATCACGTGGCTGATCATACACTGATCACGTAACTGATAATGCACTGATCACGTAACTGATCATGCACTGATCACGTGGCTGATCATACACTGTTCACGTGGCTGACCATGCACTGATCACGTGGCTGATCATACACTGCTCACGTAACTGATCATGCACTGATCACGTGGCTGATCATACACTGATCACGTGGCTATCATGCACTTTTCACTTGGCTGATCAAACACTGATCACGTGACTGATAATGCACTGATCATCTGGCTATCGTGCACTCATTAACGTGGCTATCGTGCACTGATCACGTGGTTGATCATACACTGATCACGAGACTGATCATGCACTGATCACGTCTATATCATGCACTGATCACGTGACTGCCCATGCACTGATCACCCGGATGATCATACACTGATCATGCGTGACTGATCATGCAGCTATCGCTATCATGCACTGCTGGCTGTTCATGCAATGATCACGTAGCTACCATGTACTGGTCACGTGAGTGATCATGCACTGATCACGTAATTGATCATGCACTGATCACGTGACTTATCATGCACTGTTAACGTGACTGATCATGCACTGATCACGTGACTGATCATGCACTGATCACGTGGCTATCATGCACTGACTCACGTGGCTGATCATGCAATGATCATGTAGCTACCATGTACCGGTCAGGTGACTGATCATACACCCATCAGGTGACGGATCATGCACTGATCACGTGGCTATCATGCACTGTTCACGTGGCTGATCATACACTGATCACCTGCCTGGTCATGCACAGATCACGTGACAAATCATGAACTGATCACATAGCTATCATGAACTGATCACCTGGCTGATCATGCACTGATCACGTGGCTGATCATGCACTGATACCGTGACTGAGCATGGACTGATCACATGACTATCATGTAGTGATCACGTGACTTAATGGCGCTGATCATGTGACTGATCATGCGCTGATCATGTTTGCTATCATACACTGATCATGTGCCTCTGGAGGCAATAAACAAAGAGCTGAGTAGGCACGAATCAAACAGTCAGCAGGCAATAATCATGGAACTCAGCTGTGAGGAATCATGCTGCTCAGCTGGCAATAATCAAGCAGCTGAGCAGGCAGGAATTACGCAGCACAGCTGGCAATTGTCAAGCAGATGACAGGCAGGAATCGTGCAGCTCAGCTGGCAATTGTCAAGCAGATGAGCAGACAGTAATCACGCAGCTCAGCAGGCCCTGATCACGTGACTGAGCATGCACTGTTCACGTGGCTGATCATATGCTGATCACGTGACTGATCATGCACTGATCACGTGGCTATCATGCACTGATCACATGGCTGATCATACACTGTTCACGTGTCTGACCATGCACTGATCACGTGGCTGATCATACACTGCTCACGTGACTGATCATGCACTGTTCACGTGGCTATCATGCACTGATCACGTGGCTGATCATACACTGCTCACGTGGCTGATCATGCACTGATCACGTGGCTGATCATGCACTGATCAGTTGGCTATCATGCACTTTTTACTTGGCTGATCATACACTGATCACGTGACTGATAATGCACTGATCATCGTGGCTATCGTGAACTTCTTAACGTGGCTATCGTGCACTGATCACGTGGCTGATCATACACTGATCACGTGACTGATCATGCACTAATCACGTCTATGATCATGCACTGATCACATGACTGCCCATGCACTGATCACCCGTGGCTGATCATACACTGATCACGCGACAGATCATGCACTGATCACGTGGCTATCATGCACTGCTCACGCGGCTGTTCATGCAATGATCACGTAGCTACCATGTACTGGTCACGTGACTGATCATGCACTGATCACGTGGCTGATCATGCAGTGATCACGTGGCTGATCATGCACTGATCACGTGGCTGATCACGCAATGATCACGTAGCTATCATGCACTGGTCACGTGACTGATCATGCACTGATCACGTGGCTGATCATGCACTGATCAGGTGACTTATCATGCACTGTTAACGTGAGTGATCATGCACTGATCACGTGACTGATCATGCACTGATCACGTGGCTATCATGCACTACTCACGTGGCTGATCATGCAATGATCATGTAGCTACCATGTACCGGTCAGGTGACTGATCATACACCCATCAGGTGACGGATCATGCACTGATCACGTGGCTATCATGCACTGTTCACGTGGCTGATCATACACTGATCACCTGCCTGGTCATGCACAGATCACGTGACAAATCATGAACTGATCACATAGCTATCATGAACTGATCACCTGGCTGATCATGCACTGATCACGTGGCTGATCATGCACTGATACCGTGACTGAGCATGGACTGATCACATGACTATCATGTAGTGATCACGTGACTTAATGGCGCTGATCATGTGACTGATCATGCGCTGATCATGTTTGCTATCATACACTGATCATGTGCCTCTGGAGGCAATAAACAAAGAGCTGAGTAGGCACGAATCAAACAGTCAGCAGGCAATAATCATGGAACTCAGGTGTGAGGAATCATGCTGCTCAGCTGGCAATAATCAAGCAGCTGAGCAGGCAGGAATTACGCAGCACAGCTGATAATTGTCAAGCAGATGACAGGCAGGAATCGTGCAGCTCAGCTGGCAATTGTCAAGCAGATGAGCAGACGGTAATCACGCAGCTTAGCAGGCCCAGATCACGTGACTGAGCATGCACTGTTCACGTGGCTGATCATACACTGCTCACGTAACTGATAAGGCACTGATCACGTGGCTATCATGCACTGATCACGTGGCTGATCATACAATGCTCACGTAACTGATAATGCACTGATCAAGTGGCTATCATGCACTGATCACGTGGCTGATCATACACTGTTCACGTGTCTGACCATGCACTGATCACGTGGCTGATCATACACTGCTCACGTAACTGATCATGCACTGATCACGTGGCTGATCATACACTGATCAGTTGGCTATCATGCACTTTTTACTTGGCTGATCAAACACTGATCACGTGACTGATAATGCACTGATCATCTGGCTATCGTGCACTCATTAACTGGCTATTGTGCACTGATCACATGGTTGATCATACACTGATCACGAGACTGATCATGCACTAATCACGTCTATATCATGCACTGATCACATGACTGCCCATGCACTGATCACCCGGATGATCATACACTGATCATGCGACAGATCATGCACTGATCACGTGGCTATCATGCACTGCTCACGCGCTGTTCATGCAATGATCACGTAGCTACCAAGTACTGGTCACGTGAGTGATCATGCACTGATCACGTAATTGATCATGCACTGATCAGGTGACTTATCATGCACTGTTAACGTGAGTGATCATGCACTGATCACGTGACTGATCATGCACTGATCACGTGGCTATCATGCACTACTCACGTGGCTGATCATGCAATGATCATGTAGCTACCATGTACCGGTCAGGTGACTGATCATACACCCATCAGGTGACGGATCATGCACTGATCACGTGGCTATCATGCACTGTTCACGTGGCTGATCATACACTGATCACCTGCCTGGTCATGCACAGATCACGTGACAAATCATGAACTGATCACATAGCTATCATGAACTGATCACCTGGCTGATCATGCACTGATCACGTGGCTGATCATGCACTGATACCGTGACTGAGCATGGACTGATCACATGACTATCATGTAGTGATCACGTGACTTAATGGCGCTGATCATGTGACTGATCATGCGCTGATCATGTTTGCTATCATACACTGATCATGTGCCTCTGGAGGCAATAAACAAAGAGCTGAGTAGGCACGAATCAAACAGTCAGCAGGCAATAATCATGGAACTCAGGTGTGAGGAATCATGCTGCTCAGCTGGCAATAATCAAGCAGCTGAGCAGGCAGGAATTACGCAGCTCAGCAGGCCCTGATCACGTGACTGAGCAGGCACTGTTCACGTGGCTGATCATACACTGATCACGTGATGATCATGCACTGATCACTTGGATATCATGCACTGATCACATGGCTGATCATACACTGTTCACGTGTCTGACCATGCACTGATCACGTGGCTGATCATACAGTGCTCAGGTAACTGATCATGCACTGATCACGTGGCTATCATGGACTGATCACGTGGCTGAACATGCACTGTTCACGTGGCTGATCACACACCTGTCACGTAACATATCATGCACTGATCACGTGGCACTCATGCACTGATCACGTGGCTGATAATACTCTGCTCACGTAACTCATCATGCACACATCACGTGGCTATCATGCACTGCTCACGTGGCTCGTCATGGAATGATCACGTAGCTACCATATACTGGTCACCTGACTGATCATGCACAGATCACGTAAATGATCATGCACTGTTCACGTGACTGATCATGCACTGATCACGTGACTGATCATGCACTGATCACGTGGCTATCATGCACTGCTCACGTGGCTGATCATGCACTGATCACGTAGCAACCATGTACTGGTCACGTGACTGATCATGCACTGATCACGTTATTGATCATGCACTGATCACGTTGCTCATCATGCACTGATCACGTGGCTGATCACACATGTATCACGTGACTGATCATGCACTGATCACGTGGCTATCATGCACTGATCACGTGGCTATCATGCACTGATCACGTGGATATCATGCCCTGATCACGTGACTGATCACACACGATCACATGACTGATCATGCACTGATCACGTGGCTATCATGCACTGATCACGTGGCTATCATGCACTGATCACGTGGCTGATCATGCAATGATCACGTAGCTACCATGTACTGTCACGTGACTGATCATGCACTGATCACGTAATTGATCATGCACTGATCACGTGACTTATCATGCACTGATCACGTGACTGATCATGCACTGATCACGTGACTGATCATGCACTGATCACGTGGCTATCATGCACTGATCACGTGGCTGATCATGCACTGATCACGTAGCTACCATGCACTGATCACGTGACTGATCATGCACTGATCACGTAATTGATCATGCACTGATCACGTGGCTGATCATGCACTGATCACGTGGCTGATCATGCACTGATCACGTGACTGATCATGCACTGATCACGTGACTGATCATGCACTGATCACGTGGCTATCATGCACTGATCACGTGGCTGATCATGCACTGATCACGTGCCTGATCATGCACTGATCACATGACTGATCATGCACTGATCACGTGACTGATCATGCACTGATCACGTGGCTATCATGCACTGATCACGTGGCTGATCATGCACTGATCGTAGCTACATGTACTGGTCAGTGACTGATCATGCACTGATCACGTGACTGATCATGCACTGATCACGTGGCTATCATGCACTGATCACGTGGCTGATCATGCACTGATCACGTGCCTGATCATGCACTGATCACGTGACAAATCATGCACTGATCACATAGCTATCATGCACTGATCACGTGGCTGATCATGCACTGATCACGTGGCTGATCATGCACTGATCACGTGACTGATCATGGACTGATCACATGACTGATCATGTAGTGATCACGTGGCTATCATGCACTACTCACGTGGCTGATCATGCAATGATCATGTAGATACCATGTACAGGTCACGTGAATGATCATACACCCATCAGGTGACTGATCATGCACTGATCACGTGGCTATCATGCACTGATCACGTGACTGATCATGCACTGATCACGTCTATATCATGCACTGATCACATGACTGCCCATGCACTGATCACGTGGATGATCATACACTAATCATGTGACAGATCATGCACTGATCACGTGGCTGATCATGCACTGATACCGTGACTGAGCATGGACTGATCACATGACTATCATGTAGTGATCACGTGACTTAATGGCGCTGATCATGTGACTGATCATGCGCTGATCATGTTTGCTATCATACAATGATCATGTGCCTCTGGAGGCAATAAACAAAGAGCTGAGTAGGCACGAATCAAACAGTCAGCAGGCAATAATCATGGAACTCAGGTGTGAGGAATCATGCTGCTCAGCTGGCAATAATCAAGCAGCTGAGCAGGCAGGAATTACGCAGCACAGCTGACAATTGTCAAGCAGATGACAGGCAGGAATCGTGCAGCTCAGCTGGCAATTGTCAAGCAGATGAGCAGACAGTAATCACGCAGCTCAGCAGGCCCAGATCACGTGACTGAGCATGCACTGTTCACGTGGCTGATCATACACTGATCACGTAACTGATCATGCACTGATCACGTGGCTATCATGCACTGATCACGTGGCTGATCATACACTGTTCACGTGTCTGACCATGCACTGATCACGTGGCTGATCATACACTGCTCACGTAACTGATCATGCACTGATCACGTGGCTGATCATGCACTGATCACGTGGCTATCATGCACTGATCACGTGGCTGATCATGCACTGATCACGTGACTGATCATGCACTGATCACTGGCTATCATGCACTGATTAACTGGCTATCATGCACTGATCACGTGGCTGATCATGCACTGATCACGTGACTGATCATGCACTGATCACGTCTATATCATGCACTGATCACGTGACTGATCATGCACTGATCACGCGGATGATCATACACTGATCATGCGACTGATCATGCACTGATCACGTGGCTATCATGCACTGATCACGTGGCTGATCATGCACTGATCACGTAGCTACCATGTACTGATCACGTGACTGATCATGCACTGATCACGTAATTGATCATGCACTGATCACGTGACTATCATGCACTGATCACGTGACTGATCATGCACTGATCACGTGACTGATCATGCACTGATCACGTGGCTATCATGCACTACTCACGTGGCTGATCATGCAATGATCATGTAGCTACCATGTACTGGTCACGTGACTGATCATACACCCATCACGTGACTGATCATGCACTGATCACGTGGCTATCATGCACTGATCACGTGGCTGATCATGCACTGATCACGTGCCTGGTCATGCACTGATCACGTGACAAATCATGCACTGATCACGTGGCTATCATGCACTGATCACGTGGCTGATCATGCACTGATCACGTGGCTGATCATGCACTGATACCGTGACTGAGCATGGACTGATCACATGACTATCATGTAGTGATCACGTGACTTAATGGCGCTGATCATGTGACTGATCATGCGCTGATCATGTTTGCTATCATACACTGATCATGTGCCTCTGGAGGCAATAAACAAAGAGCTGAGTAGGCACGAATCAAACAGTCAGCAGGCAATAATCATGGAACTCAGGTGTGAGGAATCATGCTGCTCAGCTGGCAATAATCAAGCAGCTGAGCAGGCAGGAATTACGCAGCACAGCTGACAATTGTCAAGCAGATGACAGGCAGGAATCGTGCAGCTCAGCTGGCAATTGTCAAGCAGATGAGCAGACAGTAATCACGCAGCTCAGCAGGCCCTGATCACGTGACTGAGCATGCACTGTTCACGTGGCTGATCATACACTGATCACGTAACTGATCATGCACTGATCACGTGGCTGATCATGCACTGATCACGTGGCTGATCATACACTGATCACGTGTCTGACCATGCACTGATCACGTGGCTGATCATACACTGATCACGTGACTGATCATGCACTGATCACGTGGCTGATCATGCACTGATCACGTAACTGATCATGCACTGATCACGTGGCTGATCATGCACTGATCACGTGGCTATCATGCACTGATCACGTGGCTGATCATGCACTGATCACGTGACTGATCATGCACTGATCACTGGCTATCATGCACTCATCACTGGCTATCATGCACTGATCACGTGGCTGATCATGCACTGATCACGTGACTGATCATGCACTGATCACGTCTATATCATGCACTGATCACGTGACTGATCATGCACTGATCACCCGGATGATCATGCACTGATCATGTGACTGATCATGCACTGATCACGTGGCTATCATGCACTGCTCACGTGGCTGATCATGCAATGATCACGTAGCTACCATGTACTGATCACGTGACTGATCATGCACTGATCACGTAATTGATCATGCACTGATCACGTGACTGATCATGCACTGATCACGTGACTGATCATGCACTGATCACGTGACTGATCATGCACTGATCACGTGGCTATCATGCACTGATCACGTGGCTGATCATGCACTGATCACGTAGCTACCATGCACTGATCACGTGACTGATCATGCACTGATCACGTAATTGATCATGCACTGATCACGTGGCTGATCATGCACTGATCACGTGGCTGATCATGCACTGATCACGTGACTGATCATGCACTGATCACGTGACTGATCATGCACTGATCACGTGACTGATCATGCACTGATCACGTGGCTGATCATGCACTGATCACGTGACAAATCATGCACTGATCACATAGCTATCATGCACTGATCACGTGGCTGATCATGCACTGATCACGTGGCTGATCATGCACTGATCACGTGACTGATCATGCACTGATCACGTGACTGATCATGCACTGATCACGTGGCTATCATGCACTGATCACGTGGCTGATCATGCACTGATCACGTAGCTACCATGTACTGATCACGTGAATGATCATGCACCCATCACGTGACTGATCATGCACTGATCACGTGGCTATCATGCACTGATCACGTGACTGATCATGCACTGATCACGTCTATATCATGCACTGATCACGTGACTGATCATGCACTGATCACGTGGCTGATCATGCACTGATCACGTGACTGATCATGCACTGATCACGTGGCTGATCATGCACTGATCACGTGACTGATCATGCACTGATCACGTGACTGATCATGCACTGATCACGTGACTGATCATGCACTGATCACGTGGCTATCATGCAATTCTCACGTGGCTGATCATGCACTGATCATGTAGCTACCATGTACTGGTCACGTGACTGATCATACACCCATCAGGTGACTGATCATGCACTGATCACGTGGCTATCATGCACTGATCACGTGGCTGATCATGCACTGATCACGTGCCTGATCATGCACTGATCACGTGACAAATCATGCACTGATCACATAGCTGATCATGAACTGATCACGTGGCTGATCATGCACTGATCACGTGGCTGATCATGCACTGATACCGTGACTGAGCATGGACTGATCACATGACTATCATGTAGTGATCACGTGACTTAATGGCGCTGATCATGTGACTGATCATGCGCTGATCATGTTTGCTATCATACACTGATCATGTGCCTCTGGAGGCAATAAAAAAAGAGCTGAGTAGGCACGAATCAAACAGTCAGCAGGCAATAATCATGGAACTCAGGTGTGAGGAATCATGCTGCACAGCTGGCAATAATCAAGCAGCTGAGCAGGCAGGAATTACGCAGCACAGCTGACAATTGTCAAGCAGATGACAGGCAGGAATCGTGCAGCTCAGCTGGCAATTGTCAAGCAGATGAGCAGACAGTAATCACGCAGCTCAGCAGGCCCAGATCACGTGACTGAGCATGCACTGTTCACGTGGCTGATCATACACTGATCACGTAACTGATCATGCACTGATCACGTGGCTATCATGCACTGATCACGTGGCTGATCATACACTGTTCACGTGTTTGACCATGCACTGATCACGTGGCTGATCATACACTGATCACGTGACTGATCATGCACTGATCACGTGGCTGATCATGCACTGATCACGTAACTGATCATGCACTGATCACGTGGCTGATCATGCACTGATCACGTGGCTATCATGCACTGATCACGTGGCTGATCATGCACTGATCACGTGACTGATCATGCACTGATCACTGGCTATCGTGCACTCATTCACTGGCTATCATGCACTGATCACGTGGCTGATCATGCACTGATCACGTGACTGATCATGCACTGATCACGTCTATATCATGCACTGATCACGTGACTGATCATGCACTGATCACGCAGATGATCATACACTGATCATGTGACTGATCATGCACTGATCACGTGGCTATCATGCACTGATCACGTGGCTGATCATGCACTGATCACGTAGCTACCATGTACTGGTCACGTGACTGATCATGCACTGATCACGTAATTGATCATGCACTGATCACGTGACTGATCATGCACTGATCACGTGACTGATCATGCACTGATCACGTGACTGATCATGCACTGATCACGTGGCTATCATGCACTGCTCACGTGGCTGATCATGCACTGATCACGTAGCTACCATGTACTGGTCACGTGACTGATCATGCACTGATCACGTGATTGATCATGCACTGATCACGTGGCTGATCATGCACTGATCACGTGGCTGATCATGCACTGATCACGTGACTGATCATGCACTGATCACGTGACTGATCATGCACTGATCACGTGACTGATCATGCACTGATCACGTGCCTGATCATGCACTGATCACGTGACTGATCATGAACTGATCACAGCTATCATGAACTGATCACGTGGCTGATCATGCACTGATCACGTGGCTGATCATGCACTGATACCGTGACTGAGCATGGACTGATCACATGACTATCATGTAGTGATCACGTGACTTAATGGCGCTGATCATGTGACTGATCATGCACTGATAATGTTTGCTATCATACACTGATCATGTGCCTCTGGAGGCAATAAACAAAGAGCTGAGTAGGCACGAATTATACAGTCAGCAGGCAATAATCATGGAACTCAGCTGTGAGGAATCATGCTGCTCAGCTGGCAATAATCAAGCAGCTGAGCAGGCAGGAATTACGCAGCACAGCTGGCAATTGTCAAGCAGATGACAGGCAGGAATCGTGCAGCTCAGCTGGCAATTGTCAAGCAGATGAGCAGACAGTAATCACGCAGCTCAGCAGGCCCTGATCACGTGACTGAGCAGGCACTGTTCACGTGGCTGATCATACACTGATCACGTGATGATCATGCACTGATCACGTGGATATCATGCACTGATCACGTGGCTGATCATACACTGTTCACGTGTCTGACCATGCACTGATCACGTGGCTGATCATACAGTGCTCAGGTAACTGATCATGCACTGATCACGTGGCTATCATGCACTGATCACGTGGCTGATCATGCACTGATCACGTGGCTATCATACTGATCACGTGACTGATCATGCACTGATCACGAATGATCATGCACTGATCACGTGACTGATCATGCACTGATCACGTGACTGATCATGCACTGATCACGTGGCTATCATGCACTGCTCACGTGGCTGATCATGCAACTGATCACGTAGCAACCATGTACTGGTCACGTGACTGATCATGCACTGATCACGTAATTGATCATGCACTGATCACGTGGCTCATCATGATGATACACTGATCACGTGGCTGATCACACATGATCACGTGACTGATCATGCACTGATCACGTGGCTATCATGCACTGATCACGTGACTATCATGCACTGATCACGTGGCTGATCACACACGTCACATGACTGATCATGCACTGATCACGTGGCTATCATGCACTGATCACGTGGCTATCATGCACTGATCACGTGGCTGATCATGCACTGATCACGTAGCTACCATGCACTGATCACGTGACTGATCATGCACTGATCACGTAATTGATCATGCACTGATCACGTGACTGATCATGCACTGATCACGTGACTGATCATGCACTGATCACGTGACTGATCATGCACTGATCACGTGGCTATCATGCACTGATCACGTGGCTGATCATGCACTGATCACGTAGCTACCATACACTGGTCACGTGACTGATCATGCACTGATCACGTGATTGATCATGCACTGATCACGTGGCTGATCATGCACTGATCACGTGGCTGATCATGCACTGATCACGTGACTGATCATGCACTGATCACGTGACTGATCATGCACTGATCACGTGGCTATCATGCACTGATCACGTGGCTGATCATGCACTGATCACGTGCCTGATCATGCACTGATCACATGACTGATCATGCACTGATCACGTGACTGATCATGCACTGATCACGTGGCTATCATGCACTGATCACGTGGCTGATCATGCACTGATCACGTAGCTACCATGTACTGTCACGTGACTGATCATACACTGATCACGTGACTGATCATGCACTGATCACGTGGCTATCATGCACTGATCACGTGGCTGATCATGCACTGATCACGTGCCTGATCATGCACTGATCACGTGACAAATCATGCACTGATCACATAGCTATCATGCACTGATCACGTGGCTGATCATGCACTGATCACGTGGCTGATCATGCACTGATCACGTGACTGATCATGCACTGATCACGTGACTATCATGCACTGATCACGTGGCTATCATGCACTGATCACGTGGCTGATCATGCACTGATCACGTAGCTATCATGCACTGATCACGTGAATGATCATGCACCCATCACGTGACTGATCATGCACTGATCACGTGGCTATCATGCACTGATCACGTGACTGATCATGCACTGATCACGTCTATATCATGCACTGATCACGTGACTGATCATGCACTGATCACGTGGCTGATCATGCACTGATCACGTGACTGATCATGCACTGATCACGTGGCTGATCATGCACTGATCACGTGACTGATCATGCACTGATCACGTGACTGATCATGCACTGATCACGTGACTGATCATGCACTGATCACGTGGCTATCATGCACTACTCACGTGGCTGATCATGCAATGATCATGTAGCTACCATGTACTGGTCACGTGACTGATCATACACCCATCACGTGACTGATCATGCACTGATCACGTGGCTATCATGCACTGATCACGTGGCTGATCATGCACTGATCACGTGCCTGATCATGCACTGATCACGTGACAAATCATGCACTGATCACATAGCTGATCATGAACTGATCACGTGGCTGATCATGCACTGATCACGTGGCTGATCATGCACTGATACCGTGACTGAGCATGGACTGATCACATGACTATCATGTAGTGATCACGTGACTTAATGGCGCTGATCATGTGACTGATCATGCGCTGATCATGTTTGCTATCATACACTGATCATGTGCCTCTGGAGGCAATAAACAAAGAGCTGAGTAGGCACGAATCAAACAGTCAGCAGGCAATAATCATGGAACTCAGGTGTGAGGAATCATGCTGCTCAGCTGGCAATAATCAAGCAGCTGAGCAGGCAGGAATTACGCAGCACAGCTGGCAATTGTCAAGCAGATGACAGGCAGGAATCGTGCAGCTCAGCTGGCAATTGTCAAGCAGATGAGCAGACAGTAATCACGCAGCTCAGCAGGCCCTGATCACGTGACTGAGCATGCACTGTTCACGTGGCTGATCATACACTGATCACGTGACTGATCATGCACTGATCACGTGGCTATCATGCACTGATCACGTGGCTGATCATACACTGTTCACGTGTCTGACCATGCACTGATCACGTGGCTGATCATACACTGATCACGTGACTGATCATGCACTGATCACGTGGCTGATCATGCACTGATCACGTGGCTGATCATGCACTGATCACGTGGCTGATCATGCACTGATCACGTGGCTATCATGCACTGATCACGTGGCTGATCATGCACTGATCACGTGACTGATCATGCACTGATCACTGGCTATCATGCACTCATCACTGGCTATCATGCACTGATCACGTGGCTGATCATGCACTGATCACGTGACTGATCATGCACTGATCACGTCTATATCATGCACTGATCACGTGACTGATCATGCACTGATCACGTGATGATCATGCACTGATCATGTGACTGATCATGCACTGATCACGTGGCTATCATGCACTGATCACGTGGCTGATCATGCACTGATCACGTAGCTACCATGTACTGGTCACGTGACTGATCATGCACTGATCACGTAATTGATCATGCACTGATCACGTGACTGATCATGCACTGATCACGTGACTGATCATGCACTGATCACGTGACTGATCATGCACTGATCACGTGGCTATCATGCACTGATCACGTGGCTGATCATGCACTGATCACGTAGCTACCATGTACTGGTCACGTGACTGATCATGCACTGATCACGTGACTGATCATGCACTGATCACGTGGCTGATCATGCACTGATCACGTGGCTGATCATGCACTGATCACGTGACTGATCATGCACTGATCACGTGACTGATCATGCACTGATCACGTGACTGATCATGCACTGATCACGTGCCTGATCATGCACTGATCACGTGACTGATCATGCACTGATCACATGGCTATCATGCACTGATCACGTGGCTGATCATGCACTGATCACGTGGCTGATCATGCACTGATACCGTGACTGAGCATGGACTGATCACATGACTATCATGTAGTGATCACGTGACTTAATGGCGCTGATCATGTGACTGATCATGCACTGATCATGTTTGCTATCATACACTGATCATGTGCCTCTGGAGGCAATAAACAAAGAGCTGAGTAGGCACGAATCATACAGTCAGCAGGCAATAATCATGGAACTCAGCTGTGAGGAATCATGCTGCTCAGCTGGCAATAATCAAGCAGCTGAGCAGGCAGGAATTACGCAGCACAGCTGGCAATTGTCAAGCAGATGACAGGCAGGAATCGTGCAGCTCAGCTGGCAATTGTCAAGCAGATGAGCAGACAGTAATCACGCAGCTCAGCAGGCCCTGATCACGTGACTGAGCATGCACTGTTCACGTGGCTGATCATACACTGATCACGTGATGATCATGCACTGATCACTTGGATATCATGCACTGATCACGTGGCTGATCATACACTGTTCACGTGTCTGACCATGCACTGATCACGTGGCTGATCATACACTGCTCACGTAACTGATCATGCACTGATCACGTGGCTATCATGCACTGATCACGTGGCTGATCATGCACTGATCACGTGGCTATCATATACTGGTCACGTGACTGATCATGCACTGATCACGTAATGATCATGCACTGATCACGTGACTGATCATGCACTGATCACGTGACTGATCATGCACTGATCACGTGGCTATCATGCACTGCTCACGTGGCTGATCATGCAACTGATCACGTAGCAACCATGTACTGGTCACGTGACTGATCATGCACTGATCACGTAATTGATCATGCACTGATCACGTGGCTGATCATGCACTGATCACGTGGCTGATCACACATGATCACGTGACTGATCATGCACTGATCACGTGGCTATCATGCACTGATCACGTGGCTATCATGCACTGATCACGTGGCTGATCATGCACGATCACGTGACTGATCATGCACTGATCACGTGGCTATCATGCACTGATCACGTGGCTATCATGCACTGATCACGTGGCTGATCATGCAATGATCACGTGGCTATCATGCACTGATCACGTGACTGATCATGCACTGATCACGTAATTGATCATGCACTGATCACGTGACTGATCATGCACTGATCACGTGACTGATCATGCACTGATCACGTGACTGATCATGCACTGATCACGTGGCTATCATGCACTGATCACGTGGCTGATCATGCACTGATCACGTAGCTACCATGCACTGATCACGTGACTGATCATGCACTGATCACGTAATTGATCATGCACTGATCACGTGGCTGATCATGCACTGATCACGTGGCTGATCATGCACTGATCACGTGACTGATCATGCACTGATCACGTGACTGATCATGCACTGATCACGTGGCTATCATGCACTGATCACGTGGCTGATCATGCACTGATCACGTGCCTGATCATGCACTGATCACATGACTGATCATGCACTGATCACGTGACTGATCATGCACTGATCACGTGGCTATCATGCACTATCACGTGGCTGATCATGCACTGATCACGTAGCTACCATGCACTGGTCAGTGACTGATCATGCACTGATCACGTGACTGATCATGCACTGATCACGTGGCTATCATGCACTGATCACGTGGCTGATCACACTGATCACGTGACTGATCATGCACTGATCACGTGACTGATCATGCACTGATCACGTGGCTATCATGCACTGATCACGTGGCTGATCATGCACTGATCACGTGGCTGATCATGCACTGATCACGTGACTGATCATGCACTGATCACGTGACTGATCATGCACTGATCACGTGGCTATCATGCACTGATCACGTGGCTGATCATGCACTGATCATGTAGCTACCATGTACTGGTCACGTGACTGATCATGCACTGATCACGTGACTGATCATGCACTGATCACGTGGCTATCATGCACTGATCACGTGACTGATCATGCACTGATCACGTCTATATCATGCACTGATCACGTGACTGATCATGCACTGATCACGTGGCTGATCATGCACTGATCACGTGACTGATCATGCACTGATCACGTGGCTGATCATGCACTGATCACGTGACTGATCATGCACTGATCACGTGACTGATCATGCACTGATCACGTGACTGATCATGCACTGATCACGTGGCTATCATGCACTACTCACGTGGCTGATCATGCAATGATCATGTAGCTACCATGTACTGGTCACGTGACTGATCATACACCCATCAGGTGACTGATCATGCACTGATCACGTGGCTATCATGCACTGATCACGTGGCTGATCATGCACTGATCACGTGCCTGATCATGCACTGATCACGTGACTGATCATGCACTGATCACGTGGCTGATCATGCACTGATCACGTGGCTGATCATGCACTGATCACGTGGCTGATCATGCACTGATACCGTGACTGAGCATGGACTGATCACATGACTATCATGTAGTGATCACGTGACTTAATGGCGCTGATCATGTGACTGATCATGCGCTGATCATGTTTGCTATCATACACTGATCATGTGCCTCTGGAGGCAATAAACAAAGAGCTGAGTAGGCACGAATCAAACAGTCAGCAGGCAATAATCATGGAACTCAGGTGTGAGGAATCATGCTGCTCAGCTGGCAATAATCAAGCAGCTGAGCAGGCAGGAATTACGCAGCACAGCTGGCAATTGTCAAGCAGATGACAGGCAGGAATCGTGCAGCTCAGCTGGCAATTGTCAAGCAGATGAGCAGACAGTAATCACGCAGCTCAGCAGGCCCAGATCACGTGACTGAGCATGCACTGTTCACGTGGCTGATCATACACTGATCACGTGACTGATCATGCACTGATCACGTGGCTATCATGCACTGATCACGTGGCTGATCATACACTGTTCACGTGTCTGACCATGCACTGATCACGTGGCTGATCATACACTGATCACGTGACTGATCATGCACTGATCACGTGGCTGATCATGCACTGATCACGTGGCTGATCATGCACTGATCACGTGGCTGATCATGCACTGATCACGTGGCTATCATGCACTGATCACGTGGCTGATCATGCACTGATCACGTGACTGATCATGCACTGATCACTGGCTATCATGCACTCATCACTGGCTATCATGCACTGATCACGTGGCTGATCATGCACTGATCACGTGACTGATCATGCACTGATCACGTCTATATCATGCACTGATCACGTGACTGATCATGCACTGATCACGTGATGATCATGCACTGATCATGTGACTGATCATGCACTGATCACGTGGCTATCATGCACTGATCACGTGGCTGATCATGCACTGATCACGTAGCTACCATGTACTGGTCACGTGACTGATCATGCACTGATCACGTAATTGATCATGCACTGATCACGTGACTGATCATGCACTGATCACGTGACTGATCATGCACTGATCACGTGACTGATCATGCACTGATCACGTGGCTATCATGCACTGCTCACGTGGCTGATCATGCACTGATCACGTAGCTACCATGTACTGGTCACGTGACTGATCATGCACTGATCACGTGACTGATCATGCACTGATCACGTGGCTGATCATGCACTGATCACGTGGCTGATCATGCACTGATCACGTGACTGATCATGCACTGATCACGTGACTGATCATGCACTGATCACGTGACTGATCATGCACTGATCACCTGACTGATCATGCACTGATCACGTGACTGATCATGCACTGATCACATGGCTATCATGCACTGATCACGTGGCTGATCATGCACTGATCACGTGGCTGATCATGCACTGATACCGTGACTGAGCATGGACTGATCACATGACTATCATGTAGTGATCACGTGACTTAATGGCGCTGATCATGTGACTGATCATGCACTGATCATGTTTGCTATCATACACTGATCATGTGCCTCTGGAGGCAATAAACAAAGAGCTGAGTAGGCACGAATCAAACAGTCAGCAGGCAATAATCATGGAACTCAGCTGTGAGGAATCATGCTGCTCAGCTGGCAATAATCAAGCAGCTGAGCAGGCAGGAATTACGCAGCACAGCTGGCAATTGTCAAGCAGATGACAGGCAGGAATCGTGCAGCTCAGCTGGCAATTGTCAAGCAGATGAGCAGACAGTAATCACGCAGCTCAGCAGGCCCTGATCACGTGACTGAGCATGCACTGTTCACGTGGCTGATCATACACTGATCACGTGATGATCATGCACTGATCACTTGGATATCATGCACTGATCACGTGGCTGATCATACACTGTTCACGTGTCTGACCATGCACTGATCACGTGGCTGATCATACACTGCTCACGTAACTGATCATGCACTGATCACGTGGCTATCATGCACTGATCACGTGGCTGATCATGCACTGATCACGTGGCTATCATACACTGGTCACGTGACTGATCATGCACTGATCACGTGGCTGATCATGCACTGATCACGTGACTGATCATGCACTGATCACGTGACTGATCATGCACTGATCACGTGGCTATCATGCACTGCTCACGTGGCTGATCATGCAATGATCACGTAGCAACCATGTACTGGTCACGTGACTGATCATGCACTGATCACGTAATTGATCATGCACTGATCACGTGGCTGATCATGCACTGATCACGTGGCTGATCACACATGATCACGTGACTGATCATGCACTGATCACGTGGCTATCATGCACTGATCACGTGGCTATCATGCACTGATCACGTGGCTGATCACACACATCACATGACTGATCATGCACTGATCACGTGGCTATCATGCACTGATCACGTGGCTATCATGCACTGATCACGTGGCTGATCATGCACTGATCACGTGGCTATCATGCACTGATCACGTGACTGATCATGCACTGATCACGTGGCTGATCATGCACTGATCACGTGACTGATCATGCACTGATCACGTGACTGATCATGCACTGATCACGTGACTGATCATGCACTGATCACGTGGCTATCATGCACTGATCACGTGGCTGATCATGCACTGATCACGTAGCTACCATGTACTGGTCACGTGACTGATCATGCACTGATCACGTGATTGATCATGCACTGATCACGTGGCTGATCATGCACTGATCACGTGGCTGATCATGCACTGATCACGTGACTGATCATGCACTGATCACGTGACTGATCATGCACTGATCACGTGGCTATCATGCACTGATCACGTGGCTGATCATGCACTGATCACGTGCCTGATCATGCACTGATCACGTGACTGATCATGCACTGATCACGTGACTGATCATGCACTGATCACGTGGCTATCATGCACTGATCACGTGGCTGATCATGCAATGATCACGTAGCTACCATGTACTGGTCACGTGACTGATCATGCACTGATCACGTGACTGATCATGCACTGATCACGTGGCTATCATGCACTGATCACGTGGCTGATCATGCACTGATCACGTGCCTGATCATGCACTGATCACGTGACTGATCATGCACTGATCACGTGGCTATCATGCACTGATCACGTGGCTGATCATGCACTGATCACGTGGCTGATCATGCACTGATCACGTGACTGATCATGCACTGATCACGTGACTGATCATGCACTGATCACGTGGCTATCATGCACTGATCACGTGGCTGATCATGCACTGATCACGTAGCTATCATGTACTGATCACGTGACTGATCATGCACTGATCACGTGACTGATCATGCACTGATCACGTGGCTATCATGCACTGATCACGTGACTGATCATGCACTGATCACGTCTATATCATGCACTGATCACGTGACTGATCATGCACTGATCACGTGGATGATCATGCACTGATCACGTGACTGATCATGCACTGATCACGTGGCTGATCATGCACTGATCACGTGACTGATCATGCACTGATCACGTGACTGATCATGCACTGATCACGTGACTGATCATGCACTGATCACGTGGCTATCATGCACTACTCACGTGGCTGATCATGCAATGATCATGTAGCTACCATGTACTGGTCACGTGACTGATCATACACCCATCACGTGACTGATCATGCACTGATCACGTGGCTATCATGCACTGATCACGTGGCTGATCATGCACTGATCACGTGCCTGATCATGCACTGATCACGTGACTGATCATGCACTGATCACGTGGCTGATCATGCACTGATCACGTGGCTGATCATGCACTGATCACGTGGCTGATCATGCACTGATACCGTGACTGAGCATGGACTGATCACATGACTATCATGTAGTGATCACGTGACTTAATGGCGCTGATCATGTGACTGATCATGCACTGATCATGTTTGCTATCATACACTGATCATGTGCCTCTGGAGGCAATAAACAAAGAGCTGAGTAGGCACGAATCAAACAGTCAGCAGGCAATAATCATGGAACTCAGTGTGAGGAATCATGCTGCTCAGCTGGCAATAATCAAGCAGCTGAGCAGGCAGGAATTACGCAGCACAGCTGGCAATTGTCAAGCAGATGACAGGCAGGAATCGTGCAGCTCAGCTGGCAATTGTCAAGCAGATGAGCAGACAGTAATCACGCAGCTCAGCAGGCCCAGATCACGTGACTGAGCATGCACTGTTCACGTGGCTGATCATACACTGATCACGTGACTGATCATGCACTGATCACGTGGCTATCATGCACTGATCACGTGGCTGATCATACACTGATCACGTGTCTGACCATGCACTGATCACGTGGCTGATCATGCACTGATCACGTGCTGATCATGCACTGATCACGTGGCTGATCATGCACTGATCACGTGACTGATCATGCACTGATCACGTGGCTGATCATGCACTGATCACGTGGCTATCATGCACTGATCACGTGGCTGATCATGCACTGATCACGTGACTGATCATGCACTGATCACTGGCTATCATGCACTGATCACTGGCTATCATGCACTGATCACGTGGCTGATCATGCACTGATCACGTGACTGATCATGCACTGATCACGTCTATCATGCACTGATCACGTGACTGATCATGCACTGATCACGTGATGATCATGCACTGATCACGTGACTGATCATGCACTGATCACGTGGCTATCATGCACTGATCACGTGGCTGATCATGCACTGATCACGTAGCTACCATGTACTGGTCACGTGACTGATCATGCACTGATCACGTAATTGATCATGCACTGATCACGTGACTGATCATGCACTGATCACGTGACTGATCATGCACTGATCACGTGACTGATCATGCACTGATCACGTGGCTATCATGCACTGCTCACGTGGCTGATCATGCACTGATCACGTAGCTACCATGTACTGGTCACGTGACTGATCATGCACTGATCACGTGACTGATCATGCACTGATCACGTGGCTGATCATGCACTGATCACGTGGCTGATCATGCACTGATCACGTGACTGATCATGCACTGATCACGTGACTGATCATGCACTGATCACGTGACTGATCATGCACTGATCACGTGCCTGATCATGCACTGATCACGTGACTGATCATGCACTGATCACGTGGCTATCATGCACTGATCACGTGGCTGATCATGCACTGATCACGTGGCTGATCATGCACTGATACCGTGACTGAGCATGGACTGATCACATGACTATCATGTAGTGATCACGTGACTTAATGGCGCTGATCATGTGACTGATCATGCACTGATCATGTTTGCTATCATACACTGATCATGTGCCTCTGGAGGCAATAAACAAAGAGCTGAGTAGGCACGAATCAAACAGTCAGCAGGCAATAATCATGGAACTCAGCTGTGAGGAATCATGCTGCTCAGCTGGCAATAATCAAGCAGCTGAGCAGGCAGGAATTACGCAGCACAGCTGGCAATTGTCAAGCAGATGACAGGCAGGAATCGTGCAGCTCAGCTGGCAATTGTCAAGCAGATGAGCAGACAGTAATCACGCAGCTCAGCAGGCCCTGATCACGTGACTGAGCATGCACTGTTCACGTGGCTGATC
Source organism: Bos javanicus (assembly GCF_032452875.1). Classification (NCBI taxonomy): domain Eukaryota; kingdom Metazoa; phylum Chordata; class Mammalia; order Artiodactyla; family Bovidae; genus Bos; species Bos javanicus. The sequence goes on along the minus strand of NW_026894280.1, from coordinate 96,853 downwards.
ATACACTGATCACGTGATGATCATGCACTGATCACTTGGATATCATGCACTGATCACGTGGCTGATCATACACTGTTCACGTGTCTGACCATGCACTGATCACGTGGCTGATCATACACTGCTCACGTAACTGATCATGCACTGATCACGTGGCTATCATGCACTGATCACGTGGCTGATCATGCACTGATCACATGGCTCATGCACTGGTCACGTGACTGATCATGCACTGATCACGTGATCATGCACTGATCACGTGACTGATCATGCACTGATCACGTGACTGATCATGCACTGATCACGTGGCTATCATGCACTGCTCACGTGGCTGATCATGCAATGATCACGTAGCAACCATGTACTGGTCACGTGACTGATCATGCACTGATCACGTAATTGATCATGCACTGATCACGTGGCTGATCATGCACTGATCACGTGGCTGATCATGCACTGATCACGTGACTGATCATGCACTGATCACGTGGCTGATCATGCACTGATCACGTGGCTATCATGCACTGATCACGTGGCTGATCATGCACTGATCACGTGACTGATCATGCACTGATCACGTGGCTATCATGCACTGATCACGTGGCTATCATGCACTGATCACGTGGCTGATCATGCACTGATCACGAGCTATCATGCACTGATCACGTGACTGATCATGCACTGATCACGTAACTGATCATGCACTGATCACGTGACTGATCATGCACTGATCACGTGACTGATCATGCACTGATCACGTGACTGATCATGCACTGATCACGTGGCTATCATGCACTGATCACGTGGCTGATCATGCACTGATCACGTAGCTACCATGCACTGATCACGTGACTGATCATGCACTGATCACGTAATTGATCATGCACTGATCACGTGGCTGATCATGCACTGATCACGTGGCTGATCATGCACTGATCACGTGACTGATCATGCACTGATCACGTGACTGATCATGCACTGATCACGTGGCTATCATGCACTGATCACGTGGCTGATCATGCACTGATCACGTGCCTGATCATGCACTGATCACGTGACTGATCATGCACTGATCACGTGACTGATCATGCACTGATCACGTGGCTATCATGCACTGATCACGTGGCTGATCATGCACTGATCACGTAGCTACCATGTACTGGTCACGTGACTGATCATGCACTGATCACGTGACTGATCATGCACTGATCACGTGGCTATCATGCACTGATCACGTGGCTGATCATGCACTGATCACGTGACTGATCATGCACTGATCACGTGACTGATCATGCACTGATCACGTGGCTATCATGCACTGATCACGTGGCTGATCATGCACTGATCACGTGGCTGATCATGCACTGATCACGTGACTGATCATGCACTGATCACGTGACTGATCATGCACTGATCACGTGGCTATCATGCACTGATCACGTGGCTGATCATGCACTGATCACGTAGCTATCATGTACTGATCACGTGACTGATCATGCACTGATCACGTGACTGATCATGCACTGATCACGTGGCTATCATGCACTGATCACGTGACTGATCATGCACTGATCACGTCTATATCATGCACTGATCACGTGACTGATCATGCACTGATCACGTGGATGATCATGCACTGATCACGTGACTGATCATGCACTGATCACGTGGCTGATCATGCACTGATCACGTGACTGATCATGCACTGATCACGTGACTGATCATGCACTGATCACGTGACTGATCATGCACTGATCACGTGGCTATCATGCACTACTCACGTGGCTGATCATGCAATGATCATGTAGCTACCATGTACTGGTCACGTGACTGATCATACACCCATCAGGTGACTGATCATGCACTGATCACGTGGCTATCATGCACTGATCACGTGGCTGATCATGCACTGATCACGTGCCTGATCATGCACTGATCACGTGACTGATCATGCACTGATCACGTGGCTGATCATGCACTGATCACGTGGCTGATCATGCACTGATCACGTGGCTGATCATGCACTGATACCGTGACTGAGCATGGACTGATCACATGACTATCATGTAGTGATCACGTGACTTAATGGCGCTGATCATGTGACTGATCATGCACTGATCATGTTTGCTATCATACACTGATCATGTGCCTCTGGAGGCAATAAACAAAGAGCTGAGTAGGCACGAATCAAACAGTCAGCAGGCAATAATCATGGAACTCAGGTGTGAGGAATCATGCTGCTCAGCTGGCAATAATCAAGCAGCTGAGCAGGCAGGAATTACGCAGCACAGCTGGCAATTGTCAAGCAGATGACAGGCAGGAATCGTGCAGCTCAGCTGGCAATTGTCAAGCAGATGAGCAGACAGTAATCACGCAGCTCAGCAGGCCCAGATCACGTGACTGAGCATGCACTGTTCACGTGGCTGATCATACACTGATCACGTGACTGATCATGCACTGATCACGTGGCTATCATGCACTGATCACGTGGCTGATCATACACTGATCACGTGACTGATCATGCACTGATCACGTGGCTATCATGCACTGATCACGTGGCTGATCATGCACTGATCACGTGGCTGATCATGCACTGATCACGTGGCTGATCATGCACTGATCACGTGACTGATCATGCACTGATCACGTGGCTGATCATGCACTGATCACGTGGCTATCATGCACTGATCACGTGGCTGATCATGCACTGATCACGTGACTGATCATGCACTGATCACTGGCTATCATGCACTGATCACGTGGCTATCATGCACTGATCACGTGGCTGATCATGCACTGATCACGTGACTGATCATGCACTGATCACGTCTATATCATGCACTGATCACGTGACTGATCATGCACTGATCACGTGGATGATCATGCACTGATCATGTGACTGATCATGCACTGATCACGTGGCTATCATGCACTGATCACGTGGCTGATCATGCACTGATCACGTGGCTATCATGCACTGATCACGTGACTGATCATGCACTGATCACGTGGCTGATCATGCACTGATCACGTGACTTCATGCACTGATCACGTGACTGATCATGCACTGATCACGTGACTGATCATGCACTGATCACGTGGCTATCATGCACTACTCACGTGGCTGATCATGCAATGATCATGTAGCTACCATGTACTGGTCACGTGACTGATCATACACCCATCAGGTGACTGATCATGCACTGATCACGTGGCTATCATGCACTGATCACGTGGCTGATCATGCACTGATCACCTGCCTGATCATGCACTGATCACGTGACTGATCATGCACTGATCACGTGGCTGATCATGCACTGATCACGTGGCTGATCATGCACTGATCACGTGGCTGATCATGCACTGATACCGTGACTGAGCATGGACTGATCACATGACTATCATGTAGTGATCACGTGACTTAATGGCGCTGATCATGTGACTGATCATGCGCTGATCATGTTTGCTATCATACACTGATCATGTGCCTCTGGAGGCAATAAACAAAGAGCTGAGTAGGCACGAATCAAACAGTCAGCAGGCAATAATCATGGAACTCAGCTGTGAGGAATCATGCTGCTCAGCTGGCAATAATCAAGCAGCTGAGCAGGCAGGAATTACGCAGCACAGCTGGCAATTGTCAAGCAGATGACAGGCAGGAATCGTGCAGCTCAGCTGGCAATTGTCAAGCAGATGAGCAGACAGTAATCACGCAGCTCAGCAGGCCCAGATCACGTGACTGAGCATGCACTGTTCACGTGGCTGATCATACACTGATCACGTGACTGATCATGCACTGATCACGTGGCTATCATGCACTGATCACGTGGCTGATCATACACTGTTCACGTGTCTGACCATGCACTGATCACGTGGCTGATCATACACTGCTCACGTAACTGATCATGCACTGATCACGTGGCTGATCATGCACTGATCACGTGGCTGATCATGCACTGATCACGTGGCTGATCATGCACTGATCACGTGACTGATCATGCACTGATCACTGGCTATCATGCACTGATCACTGGCTATCATGCACTGATCACGTGGCTGATCATGCACTGATCACGTGACTGATCATGCACTGATCACGTCTATATCATGCACTGATCACGTGACTGATCATGCACTGATCACGTGGATGATCATGCACTGATCACGTGACTGATCATGCACTGATCACGTGGCTATCATGCACTGCTCACGTGGCTGATCATGCAATGATCACGTAGCTACCATGTACTGGTCACGTGACTGATCATGCACTGATCACGTAATTGATCATGCACTGATCACGTGACTGATCATGCACTGATCACGTGACTGATCATGCACTGATCACGTGACTGATCATGCACTGATCACGTGGCTATCATGCACTGATCACGTGGCTGATCATGCAATGATCACGTAGCTACCATGTACTGGTCACGTGACTGATCATGCACTGATCACGTAATTGATCATGCACTGATCACGTGGCTGATCATGCACTGATCACGTGGCTGATCATGCACTGATCACGTGACTGATCATGCACTGATCACGTGACTGATCATGCACTGATCACGTGGCTGATCATGCACTGATCACGTGGCTGATCATGCACTGATCACGTGACTGATCATGCACTGATCACGTGGCTGATCATGCACTGATCACGTGGCTGATCATGCACTGATCACGTGGCTGATCATGCACTGATCACGTGACTATCATGCACTGTCACGTGACTGATCATGCACTGATCACGTGACTGATCATGCACTGATCACGTGGCTATCATGCACTACTCACGTGGCTGATCATGCAATGATCATGTAGCTACCATGTACTGGTCACGTGACTGATCATACACCCATCACGTGACTGATCATGCACTGATCACGTGGCTATCATGCACTGATCACGTGGCTGATCATGCACTGATCACGTCTGATCATGCACTGATCACGTGACTGATCATGCACTGATCACGTGGCTGATCATGAACTGATCACGTGGCTGATCATGCACTGATCACGTGGCTGATCATGCACTGATACCGTGACTGAGCATGGACTGATCACATGACTATCATGTAGTGATCACGTGACTTAATGGCGCTGATCATGTGACTGATCATGCGCTGATCATGTTTGCTATCATACACTGATCATGTGCCTCTGGAGGCAATAAACAAAGAGCTGAGTAGGCACGAATCAAACAGTCAGCAGGCAATAATCATGGAACTCAGGTGTGAGGAATCATGCTGCTCAGCTGGCAATAATCAAGCAGCTGAGCAGGCAGGAATTACGCAGCACAGCTGGCAATTGTCAAGCAGATGACAGGCAGGAATCGTGCAGCTCAGCTGGCAATTGTCAAGCAGATGAGCAGACAGTAATCACGCAGCTCAGCAGGCCCTGATCACGTGACTGAGCATGCACTGTTCACGTGGCTGATCATACACTGATCACGTGACTGATCATGCACTGATCACGTGGCTATCATGCACTGATCACGTGGCTGATCATACACTGCTCACGTGACTGATCATGCACTGATCACGTGGCTATCATGCACTGATCACGTGGCTGATCATGCACTGATCACGTGGCTGATCATGCACTGATCACGTGGCTGATCATGCACTGATCACGTGACTGATCATGCACTGATCACGTGGCTGATCATGCACTGATCACGTGGCTATCATGCACTGATCACGTGGCTGATCATGCACTGATCACGTGACTGATCATGCACTGATCACTGGCTATCATGCACTCATTCACTGGCTATCATGCACTGATCACGTGGCTGATCATGCACTGATCACGTGACTGATCATGCACTGATCACGTCTATATCATGCACTGATCACGTGACTGATCATGCACTGATCACGTGGATGATCATGCACTGATCACGTGACTGATCATGCACTGATCACGTGGCTATCATGCACTGATCACGTGGCTGATCATGCACTGATCACGTAGCTATCATGCACTGATCACGTGACTGATCATGCACTGATCACGTAATTGATCATGCACTGATCACGTGACTTATCATGCACTGATCACGTGACTGATCATGCACTGATCACGTGACTGATCATGCACTGATCACGTGGCTATCATGCACTACTCACGTGGCTGATCATGCAATGATCATGTAGCTACCATGTACAGGTCACGTGACTGATCATACACCCATCAGGTGACTGATCATGCACTGATCACGTGGCTATCATGCACTGATCACGTGGCTGATCATGCACTGATCACCTGCCTGATCATGCACTGATCACGTGACTGATCATGCACTGATCACGTGGCTGATCATGAACTGATCACGTGGCTGATCATGCACTGATCACGTGGCTGATCATGCACTGATACCGTGACTGAGCATGGACTGATCACATGACTATCATGTAGTGATCACGTGACTTAATGGCGCTGATCATGTGACTGATCATGCGCTGATCATGTTTGCTATCATACACTGATCATGTGCCTCTGGAGGCAATAAACAAAGAGCTGAGTAGGCACGAATCAAACAGTCAGCAGGCAATAATCATGGAACTCAGCTGTGAGGAATCATGCTGCTCAGCTGGCAATAATCAAGCAGCTGAGCAGGCAGGAATTACGCAGCACAGCTGGCAATTGTCAAGCAGATGACAGGCAGGAATCGTGCAGCTCAGCTGGCAATTGTCAAGCAGATGAGCAGACAGTAATCACGCAGCTCAGCAGGCCCAGATCACGTGACTGAGCATGCACTGTTCACGTGGCTGATCATACACTGATCACGTGACTGATCATGCACTGATCACGTGGCTATCATGCACTGATCACGTGGCTGATCATACACTGTTCACGTGTCTGACCATGCACTGATCACGTGGCTGATCATACACTGCTCACGTAACTGATCATGCACTGATCACGTGGCTGATCATGCACTGATCACGTGGCTGATCATGCACTGATCACGTGGCTGATCATGCACTGATCACGTGACTGATCATGCACTGATCACTGGCTATCATGCACTGATCACTGGCTATCATGCACTGATCACGTGGCTGATCATGCACTGATCACGTGACTGATCATGCACTGATCACGTCTATATCATGCACTGATCACGTGACTGATCATGCACTGATCACGTGATGATCATGCACTGATCATGTGACTGATCATGCACTGATCACGTGGCTATCATGCACTGCTCACGTGGCTGATCATGCACTGATCACGTAGCTACCATGTACTGGTCACGTGACTGATCATGCACTGATCACGTAATTGATCATGCACTGATCACGTGGCTATCATGCACTGATCACGTGACTGATCATGCACTGATCACGTGACTGATCATGCACTGATCACGTGGCTATCATGCACTGATCACGTGGCTGATCATGCACTGATCACGTAGCTACCATGTACTGGTCACGTGACTGATCATGCACTGATCACGTGACTGATCATGCACTGATCACGTGGCTGATCATGCACTGATCACGTGGCTGATCATGCACTGATCACGTGACTGATCATGCACTGATCACGTGACTGATCATGCACTGATCACGTGACTGATCATGCACTGATCACGTGCCTGATCATGCACTGATCACGTGACTGATCATGCACTGATCACATGGCTATCATGCACTGATCACGTGGCTGATCATGCACTGATCACGTGGCTGATCATGCACTGATACCGTGACTGAGCATGGACTGATCACATGACTATCATGTAGTGATCACGTGACTTAATGGCGCTGATCATGTGACTGATCATGCACTGATCATGTTTGCTATCATACACTGATCATGTGCCTCTGGAGGCAATAAACAAAGAGCTGAGTAGGCACGAATCATACAGTCAGCAGGCAATAATCATGGAACTCAGCTGTGAGGAATCATGCTGCTCAGCTGGCAATAATCAAGCAGCTGAGCAGGCAGGAATTACGCAGCACAGCTGGCAATTGTCAAGCAGATGACAGGCAGGAATCGTGCAGCTCAGCTGGCAATTGTCAAGCAGATGAGCAGACAGTAATCACGCAGCTCAGCAGGCCCTGATCACGTGACTGAGCATGCACTGATCACGTGGCTGATCATACACTGATCACGTGACTGATCATGCACTGATCACGTGGCTGATCATGCACTGATCACGTGACTGATCATGCACTGATCACGTGGCTGATCATACACTGATCACGTGGCTGATCATGCACTGATCACGTGGCTGATCATGCACTGATCACGTGACTGATCATGCACTGATCACGTGGCTATCATGCACTGATCACTGGCTATCATGCACTGATCACGTGGCTGATCATGCACTGATCACGTGACTGATCATGCACTGATCACGTCTATATCATGCACTGATCACGTGACTGATCATGCACTGATCACGTGGATGATCATGCACTGATCACGTGACTGATCATGCACTGATCACGTGGCTATCATGCACTGCTCACGTGGCTGATCATGCAATGATCACGTAGCTACCATGTACTGGTCACGTGACTGATCATGCACTGATCACGTAATTGATCATGCACTGATCACGTGACTGATCATGCACTGATCACGTGACTGATCATGCACTGATCACGTGACTGATCATGCACTGATCACGTGGCTATCATGCACTGATCACGTGGCTGATCATGCAATGATCACGTAGCTACCATGTACTGATCACGTGACTGATCATGCACTGATCACGTATTGATCATGCACTGATCACGTGGCTGATCATGCACTGATCACGTGGCTGATCATGCACTGATCACGTGACTGATCATGCACTGATCACGTGACTGATCATGCACTGATCACGTGGCTGATCATGCACTGATCACGTGGCTGATCATGCACTGATCACGTGACTGATCATGCACTGATCACGTGGCTATCATGCACTGATCACGTGGCTGATCATGCACTGATCACGTGGCTGATCATGCACTGATCACGTGACTGATCATGCACTGATCACGTGACTGATCATGCACTGATCACGTGGCTATCATGCACTGATCACGTGGCTGATCATGCACTGATCACGTAGCTACCATGTACTGATCACGTGACTGATCATGCACTGATCACGTGACTGATCATGCACTGATCACGTGGCTATCATGCACTGATCACGTGACTGATCATGCACTGATCACGTCTATATCATGCACTGATCACATGACTGATCATGCACTGATCACGTGATGATCATGCACTGATCATCGTGACTGATCATGCACTGATCACGTGGCTGATCATGCACTGATCACGTGGCTATCATGCACTGATCACGTGGCTGATCATGCACTGATCACGTAGCTACCATGCACTGATCACGTGACTGATCATGCACTGATCACGTGACTGATCATGCACTGATCACGTGGCTATCATGCACTGATCACGTGGCTGATCATGCACTGATCACGTGACTGATCATGCACTGATCACGTGACTGATCATGCACTGATCACGTGGCTATCATGCACTGATCACGTGGCTGATCATGCACTGATCACGTGGCTGATCATGCACTGATCACGTGACTGATCATGCACTGATCACGTGGCTATCATGCACTGCTCACGTGGCTGATCATGCAATGATCACGTAGCTACCATGTACTGGTCACGTGACTGATCATGCACTGATCACGTGACTGATCATGCACTGATCACGTGGCTGATCATGCACTGATCACGTGGCTGATCATGCACTGATCACGTGACTGATCATGCACTGATCACGTGACTGATCATGCACTGATCACGTGACTGATCATGCACTGATCACGTGCCTGATCATGCACTGATCACGTGACTGATCATGCACTGATCACGTGGCTATCATGCACTGATCACGTGGCTGATCATGCACTGATCACGTGGCTGATCATGCACTGATACCGTGACTGAGCATGGACTGATCACATGACTATCATGTAGTGATCACGTGACTTAATGGCGCTGATCATGTGACTGATCATGCACTGATCATGTTTGCTATCATACACTGATCATGTGCCTCTGGAGGCAATAAACAAAGAGCTGAGTAGGCACGAATCAAACAGTCAGCAGGCAATAATCATGGAACTCAGCTGTGAGGAATCATGCTGCTCAGCTGGCAATAATCAAGCAGCTGAGCAGGCAGGAATTACGCAGCACAGCTGGCAATTGTCAAGCAGATGACAGGCAGGAATCGTGCAGCTCAGCTGGCAATTGTCAAGCAGATGAGCAGACAGTAATCACGCAGCTCAGCAGGCCCTGATCACGTGACTGAGCATGCACTGTTCACGTGGCTGATCATACACTGATCACGTGATGATCATGCACTGATCACTTGGATATCATGCACTGATCACGTGGCTGATCATACACTGTTCACGTGTCTGACCATGCACTGATCACGTGGCTGATCATACACTGCTCACGTAACTGATCATGCACTGATCACGTGGCTATCATGCACTGATCACGTGGCTGAACATGCACTGTTCACGTGGCTGATCACACACCTGTCACGTGACATATCATGCACTGATCACGTGGCACTCATGCACTGATCACGTGGCTGATCATACTCTGCTCACGTAACTGATCATGCACACATCACGTGGCTATCATGCACTGCTCACGTGGCTCGTCATGGAATGATCACGTAGCTACCATATACTGGTCACGTGACTGATCATGCACAGATCACGTAAATGATCATGCACTGTTCACGTGACTGATCATGTACTGATCACGTGACTGATCATGCACTGATCACGTGGCTATCATGCACTGCTCACGTGGCTGATCATGCAACGATCACGTAACTGATCATGCACTGATCACGTGGCTGATCATGCACTGATCACGTGGCTGATCACACATGATCACGTGACTGATCATGCACTGATCACGTGGCTGATCATGCACTGATCACGTGGCTATCATGCACTGATCACGTGGATATCATGCACTGATCACGTGGCTGATCACACGTATCACGTGACTGATCATGCACTGATCACGTGGCTATCATGCACTGATCACGTGGCTATCATGCACTGATCACGTGGCTGATGCACTGATCACGTAGCTATCATGCACTGATCACGTGACTGATCATGCACTGATCACGTAATTGATCATGCACTGATCACGTGACTGATCATGCACTGATCACGTGACTGATCATGCACTGATCACGTGACTGATCATGCACTGATCACGTGGCTATCATGCACTGATCACGTGGCTGATCATGCACTGATCACGTAGCTACCATGTACTGGTCACGTGACTGATCATGCACTGATCACGTGACTGATCATGCACTGATCACGTGGCTGATCATGCACTGATCACGTGGCTGATCATGCACTGATCACGTGACTGATCATGCACTGATCACGTGACTGATCATGCACTGATCACGTGGCTATCATGCACTGATCACGTGGCTGATCATGCACTGATCACGTGGCTGATCATGCACTGATCACGTGACTGATCATGCACTGATCACGTGACTGATCATGCACTGATCACGTGGCTATCATGCACTACTCACGTGGCTGATCATGCAATGATCATGTAGCTACCATGTACAGGTCACGTGAATGATCATACACCCATCAGGTGACTGATCATGCACTGATCACGTGGCTATCATGCACTGATCACGTGACTGATCATGCACTGATCACGTCTATATCATGCACTGATCACATGACTGCCCATGCACTGATCACGTGGATGATCATACACTGATCACGTGACAGATCATGCACTGATCACGTGGCTGATCATGCACTGATACCGTGACTGAGCATGGACTGATCACATGACTATCATGTAGTGATCACGTGACTTAATGGCGCTGATCATGTGACTGATCATGCGCTGATCATGTTTGCTATCATACACTGATCATGTGCCTCTGGAGGCAATAAACAAAGAGCTGAGTAGGCACGAATCAAACAGTCAGCAGGCAATAATCATGGAACTCAGGTGTGAGGAATCATGCTGCTCAGCTGGCAATAATCAAGCAGCTGAGCAGGCAGGAATTACGCAGCACAGCTGGCAATTGTCAAGCAGATGACAGGCAGGAATCGTGCAGCTCAGCTGGCAATTGTCAAGCAGATGAGCAGACAGTAATCACGCAGCTCAGCAGGCCCTGATCACGTGACTGAGCATGCACTGTTCACGTGGCTGATCATACACTGATCACGTGACTGATCATGCACTGATCACGTGGCTATCATGCACTGATCACGTGGCTGATCATACACTGTTCACGTGACTGACCATGCACTGATCACGTGGCTGATCATGCACTGATCACGTAACTGATCATGCACTGATCACGTGGCTGATCATGCACTGATCACGTGACTGATCATGCACTGATCACGTGGCTATCATGCACTGATCACGTGGCTGATCATGCACTGATCACGTGGCTGATCATGCACTGATACCGTGACTGAGCATGGACTGATCACATGACTATCAGTGATCACGTGACTTAATGGCACTGATCATGTGACTGATCATGCACTGATCATGTTTGCTATCATACACTGATCATGTGCCTCTGGAGGCAATAAACAAAGAGCTGAGTAGGCACGAATCAAACAGTCAGCAGGCAATAATCATGGAACTCAGGTGTGAGGAATCATGCTGCTCAGCTGGCAATAATCAAGCAGCTGAGCAGGCAGGAATTACGCAGCACAGCTGATAATTGTCAAGCAGATGACAGGCAGGAATCGTGCAGCTCAGCTGGCAATTGTCAAGCAGATGAGCAGACAGTAATCACGCAGCTCAGCAGGCCCTGATCACGTGACTGAGCATGCACTGTTCACGTGGCTGATCATACACTGATCACGTGACTGATCATGCACTGATCACGTGGCTATCATGCACTGATCACGTGGCTGATCATACACTGATCACGTGACTGATCATGCACTGATCACGTGGCTATCATGCACTGATCACGTGGCTGATCATGCACTGATCACGTGGCTGATCATGCACTGATCACGTGGCTGATCATGCACTGATCACGTGACTGATCATGCACTGATCACGTGGCTGATCATGCACTGATCACGTGGCTATCATGCACTGATCACGTGGCTGATCATGCACTGATCACGTGACTGATCATGCACTGATCACTGGCTGATCATGCACTGATCACTGGCTATCATGCACTGATCACGTGGCTGATCATGCACTGATCACGTGACTGATCATGCACTGATCACGTCTATATCATGCACTGATCACATGACTGATCATGCACTGATCACGTGGATGATCATGCACTGATCATGTGACTGATCATGCACTGATCACGTGGCTATCATGCACTGATCACGTGGCTGATCATGCACTGATCACGTAGCTATCATGCACTGATCACGTGACTGATCATGCACTGATCATCATGCACTGATCACGTGACTTATCATGCACTGTTCACGTGACTGATCATGCACTGATCACGTGACTGATCATGCACTGATCACGTGGCTATCATGCACTACTCACGTGGCTGATCATGCAATGATCATGTAGCTACCATGTACAGGTCACGTGACTGATCATACACCCATCAGGTGACTGATCATGCACTGATCACGTGGCTATCATGCACTGATCACGTGGCTGATCATGCACTGATCACCTGCCTGGTCATGCACTGATCACGTGACTGATCATGCACTGATCACGTGGCTATCATGAACTGATCACGTGGCTGATCATGCACTGATCACGTGGCTGATCATGCACTGATACCGTGACTGAGCATGGACTGATCACATGACTATCATGTAGTGATCACGTGACTTAATGGCGCTGATCATGTGACTGATCATGCGCTGATCATGTTTGCTATCATACACTGATCATGTGCCTCTGGAGGCAATAAACAAAGAGCTGAGTAGGCACGAATCAAACAGTCAGCAGGCAATAATCATGGAACTCAGGTGTGAGGAATCATGCTGCTCAGCTGGCAATAATCAAGCAGCTGAGCAGGCAGGAATTACGCAGCACAGCTGGCAATTGTCAAGCAGATGACAGGCAGGAATCGTGCAGCTCAGCTGGCAATTGTCAAGCAGATGAGCAGACAGTAATCACGCAGCTCAGCAGGCCCAGATCACGTGACTGAGCATGCACTGTTCACGTGGCTGATCATACACTGATCACGTGACTGATCATGCACTGATCACGTGGCTATCATGCACTGATCACGTGGCTGATCATACACTGTTCACGTGTCTGACCATGCACTGATCACGTGGCTGATCATACACTGCTCACGTAACTGATCATGCACTGATCACGTGGCTGATCATGCACTGATCACGTGGCTGATCATGCACTGATCACGTGGCTGATCATGCACTGATCACGTGACTGATCATGCACTGATCACTGGCTATCATGCACTCATTCACTGGCTATCATGCACTGATCACGTGGCTGATCATGCACTGATCACGTGACTGATCATGCACTGATCACGTCTATATCATGCACTGATCACGTGACTGATCATGCACTGATCACGTGGATGATCATGCACTGATCACGTGACTGATCATGCACTGATCACGTGGCTATCATGCACTGCTCACGTGGCTGATCATGCACTGATCACGTAGCTACCATGCACTGGTCACGTGACTGATCATGCACTGATCACGTAATTGATCATGCACTGATCACGTGACTGATCATGCACTGATCACGTGACTGATCATGCACTGATCACGTGACTGATCATGCACTGATCACGTGGCTATCATGCACTGATCACGTGGCTGATCATGCACTGATCACGTAGCTACCATGTACTGGTCACGTGACTGATCATGCACTGATCACGTGACTGATCATGCACTGATCACGTGGCTGATCATGCACTGATCACGTGGCTGATCATGCACTGATCACGTGACTGATCATGCACTGATCACGTGACTGATCATGCACTGATCACGTGACTGATCATGCACTGATCACGTGCCTGATCATGCACTGATCACGTGACTGATCATGCACTGATCACATGGCTATCATGCACTGATCACGTGGCTGATCATGCACTGATCACGTGGCTGATCATGCACTGATACCGTGACTGAGCATGGACTGATCACATGACTATCATGTAGTGATCACGTGACTTAATGGCGCTGATCATGTGACTGATCATGCACTGATCATGTTTGCTATCTCTGATCAGCTGATCATAGGCAGGAATCATGGAATCAGCGTGGCTGATCATGCAGCTGAATCACAGCTGGCTGATCATGCATGATCAGGAATTGAGCATGCAACTGATCACGTGATCACGTGATCATGCACTGATCACGTGGCTGATCATGCACTGATCACGTGGCTGATCATACACTGATCACGTGACTGATCATGCACTGATCACGTGGCTCATCATGCATCATGCACTGATCACGTGGCTGATCATGCACTGATCACGTGGCTGATCATGCACTGATCACGTGACTGATCATGCACTGATCACGTGGCTGATCATGCACTGATCACGTGACTGATCATGCACTGATCACGTGGATGATCATGCACTGATCACGTGACTGATCATGCACTGATCACGTGGCTATCATGCACTGATCACGTGGCTGATCATGCAATGATCACGTAGCTATCATGTACTGATCACGTGACTGATCATGCACTGATCACGTAATTGATCATGCACTGATCACGTGACTGATCATGCACTGATCACGTGACTGATCATGCACTGATCACGTGACTGATCATGCACTGATCACGTGGCTATCATGCACTGATCACGTGGCTGATCATGCACTGATCACGTAGCTACCATGTACTGGTCACGTGACTGATCATGCACTGATCACGTAATTGATCATGCACTGATCACGTGGCTGATCATGCACTGATCACGTGGCTGATCATGCACTGATCACGTGACTGATCATGCACTGATCACGTGACTGATCATGCACTGATCACGTGACTGATCATGCACTGATCACGTGGCTGATCATGCACTGATCACGTGACTGATCATGCACTGATCACGTGGCTATCATGCACTGATCACGTGGCTGATCATGCACTGATCACGTGGCTGATCATGCACTGATCACGTGACTGATCATGCACTGATCACGTGACTGATCATGCACTGATCACGTGGCTATCATGCACTATCACGTGGCTGATCATGCACTGATCACGTAGCTATCATGTACTGATCACGTGACTGATCATGCACTGATCACGTGACTGATCATGCACTGATCACGTGGCTATCATGCACTGATCACGTGACTGATCATGCACTGATCACGTCTATATCATGCACTGATCACGTGACTGATCATGCACTGATCACGTGGATGATCATGCACTGATCATGTGATCATGCACTGATCACGTGGCTGATCATGCACTGATCACGTGGCTATCATGCACTGATCACGTGGCTGATCATGCACTGATCACGTAGCTACCATGTACTGATCACGTGACTGATCATGCACTGATCACGTGACTGATCATGCACTGATCACGTGGCTATCATGCACTGATCACGTGGCTGATCATGCACTGATCACGTGCCTGATCATGCACTGATCACGTGACTGATCATGCACTGATCACGTGGCTATCATGCACTGATCACGTGGCTGATCATGCACTGATCACGTGGCTGATCATGCACTGATCACGTGACTGATCATGCACTGATCACGTGGCTATCATGCACTGCTCACGTGGCTGATCATGCACTGATCACGTAGCTACCATGTACTGGTCACGTGACTGATCATGCACTGATCACGTGACTGATCATGCACTGATCACGTGGCTGATCATGCACTGATCACGTGGCTGATCATGCACTGATCACGTGACTGATCATGCACTGATCACGTGACTGATCATGCACTGATCACGTGACTGATCATGCACTGATCACGTGCCTGATCATGCACTGATCACGTGACTGATCATGCACTGATCACATGGCTATCATGCACTGATCACGTGGCTGATCATGCACTGATCACGTGGCTGATCATGCACTGATACCGTGACTGAGCATGGACTGATCACATGACTATCATGTAGTGATCACGTGACTTAATGGCGCTGATCATGTGACTGATCATGCACTGATCATGTTTGCTATCATACACTGATCATGTGCCTCTGGAGGCAATAAACAAAGAGCTGAGTAGGCACGAATCAAACAGTCAGCAGGCAATAATCATGGAACTCAGCTGTGAGGAATCATGCTGCTCAGCTGGCAATAATCAAGCAGCTGAGCAGGCAGGAATTACGCAGCACAGCTGGCAATTGTCAAGCAGATGACAGGCAGGAATCGTGCAGCTCAGCTGGCAATTGTCAAGCAGATGAGCAGACAGTAATCACGCAGCTCAGCAGGCCCTGATCACGTGACTGAGCATGCACTGTTCACGTGGCTGATCATACACTGATCACGTGATGATCATGCACTGATCACTTGGATATCATGCACTGATCACGTGGCTGATCATACACTGTTCACGTGTCTGACCATGCACTGATCACGTGGCTGATCATACACTGCTCACGTAACTGATCATGCACTGATCACGTGGCTATCATGCACTGATCACGTGGCTGAACATGCACTGTTCACGTGGCTGATCACACACCTGTCACGTGACATATCATGCACTGATCACGTGGCACTCATGCACTGATCACGTGGCTGATCATACTCTGCTCACGTAACTGATCATGCACACATCACGTGGCTATCATGCACTGCTCACGTGGCTCGTCATGGAATGATCACGTAGCTACCATATACTGGTCACGTGACTGATCATGCACAGATCACGTAAATGATCATGCACTGTTCACGTGACTGATCATGCACTGATCACGTGACTGATCATGCACTGATCACGTGGCTATCATGCACTGCTCACGTGGCTGATCATGCACTGATCACGTAATTGATCATGCACTGATCACGTGCTGATCATGCACTGATCACGTGGCTGATCACACATGATCACGTGACTGATCATGCACTGATCACGTGGCTATCATGCACTGATCACGTGGCTATCATGCACTGATCACGTGGATATCATGCACTGATCACGTGGCTGATCACACACGATCACGTGACTGATCATGCACTGATCACGTGGCTATCATGCACTGATCACGTGGCTATCATGCACTGATCACGTGGCTGATCATGCAATGATCACGTAGCTATCATGCACTGATCACGTGACTGATCATGCACTGATCACGTAATTGATCATGCACTGATCACGTGACTGATCATGCACTGATCACGTGACTGATCATGCACTGATCACGTGACTGATCATGCACTGATCACGTGGCTATCATGCACTGATCACGTGGCTGATCATGCACTGATCACGTAGCTACCATGCACTGGTCACGTGACTGATCATGCACTGATCACGTGACTGATCATGCACTGATCACGTGGCTATCATGCACTGATCACGTGGCTGATCATGCACTGATCACGTGACTGATCATGCACTGATCACGTGACTGATCATGCACTGATCACGTGGCTATCATGCACTGATCACGTGGCTGATCATGCACTGATCACGTGGCTGATCATGCACTGATCACGTGACTGATCATGCACTGATCACGTGACTGATCATGCACTGATCACGTGGCTATCATGCACTACTCACGTGGCTGATCATGCAATGATCATGTAGCTACCATGTACAGGTCACGTGAATGATCATACACCCATCAGGTGACTGATCATGCACTGATCACGTGGCTATCATGCACTGATCACGTGACTGATCATGCACTGATCACGTCTATATCATGCACTGATCACATGACTGCCCATGCACTGATCACGTGGATGATCATACACTAATCATGTGACAGATCATGCACTGATCACGTGGCTGATCATGCACTGATACCGTGACTGAGCATGGACTGATCACATGACTATCATGTAGTGATCACGTGACTTAATGGCGCTGATCATGTGACTGATCATGCACTGATCATGTTTGCTATCATACACTGATCATGTGCCTCTGGAGGCAATAAACAAAGAGCTGAGTAGGCACGAATCAAACAGTCAGCAGGCAATAATCATGGAACTCAGGTGTGAGGAATCATGCTGCTCAGCTGGCAATAATCAAGCAGCTGAGCAGGCAGGAATTACGCAGCACAGCTGGCAATTGTCAAGCAGATGACAGGCAGGAATCGTGCAGCTCAGCTGGCAATTGTCAAGCAGATGAGCAGACAGTAATCACGCAGCTCAGCAGGCCCTGATCACGTGACTGAGCATGCACTGTTCACGTGGCTGATCATACACTGATCACGTGACTGATCATGCACTGATCACGTGGCTATCATGCACTGATCACGTGGCTGATCATACACTGATCACGTGTCTGACCATGCACTGATCACGTGGCTGATCATGCACTGATCACGTAACTGATCATGCACTGATCACGTGGCTGATCATGCACTGATCACGTGACTGATCATGCACTGATCACGTGGCTGATCATGCACTGATCACGTGGCTGATCATGCACTGATCACGTGGCTGATCATGCACTGATACACGTGACTGATCATGGACTGATCACATGACTATCATGCACTGATCACGTGACTTAATGGCACTGATCATGTGACTGATCATGCACTGATCATGTTTGCTATCATACACTGATCATGTGCCTCTGGAGGCAATAAACAAAGAGCTGAGTAGGCACGAATCAAACAGTCAGCAGGCAATAATCATGGAACTCAGGTGTGAGGAATCATGCTGCTCAGCTGGCAATAATCAAGCAGCTGAGCAGGCAGGAATTATGCAGCACAGCTGATAATTGTCAAGCAGATGACAGGCAGGAATCGTGCAGCTCAGCTGGCAATTGTCAAGCAGATGAGCAGACGGTAATCACGCAGCTCAGCAGGCCCTGATCACGTGACTGATCATGCACTGTTCACGTGGCTGATCATACACTGATCACGTGACTGATCATGCACTGATCACGTGGCTATCATGCACTGATCACGTGGCTGATCATACACTGATCACGTGACTGATCATGCACTGATCACGTGGCTATCATGCACTGATCACGTGGCTGATCATGCACTGATCACGTGGCTGATCATGCACTGATCACGTGGCTGATCATGCACTGATCACGTGACTGATCATGCACTGATCACGTGGCTGATCATGCACTGATCACGTGGCTATCATGCACTGATCACGTGGCTGATCATGCACTGATCACGTGACTGATCATGCACTGATCACTGGCTATCATGCACTGCATCACTGGCTATCATGCACTGATCACGTGGCTGATCATGCACTGATCACGTGACTGATCATGCACTGATCACGTCTATATCATGCACTGATCACATGACTGATCATGCACTGATCACGTGGATGATCATGCACTGATCATGTGACTGATCATGCACTGATCACGTGGCTATCATGCACTGATCACGTGGCTGATCATGCACTGATCACGTAGCTACCATGTACTGGTCACGTGACTGATCATGCACTGATCACGTAATTGATCATGCACTGATCAGTGACTGATCATGCACTGATCACGTGACTGATCATGCACTGATCACGTGACTGATCATGCACTGATCACGTGGCTATCATGCACTGATCACGTGGCTGATCATGCACTGATCACAGCTACCATGCACTGATCACGTGACTGATCATGCACTGATCACGTGACTGATCATGCACTGATCACGTGGCTATCATGCACTGATCACGT
Organism: Bos javanicus; assembly: GCF_032452875.1. Taxonomy (NCBI): domain Eukaryota; kingdom Metazoa; phylum Chordata; class Mammalia; order Artiodactyla; family Bovidae; genus Bos; species Bos javanicus. The sequence goes on along the minus strand of NW_026894280.1, from coordinate 75,919 downwards.
GGCTGATCATGCACTGATCACGTGACTGATCATGCACTGATCACGTGACTGATCATGCACTGATCACGTGGCTGATCATGCACTGATCACGTGGCTGATCATGCACTGATCACGTGGCTGATCATGCACTGATCACGTGACTGATCATGCACTGATCACGTGACTATCATGCACTGATCACGTGGCTATCATGCACTGATCACGTGGCTGATCATGCACTGATCACGTGACTGATCATGCACTGATCACGTGACTGATCATGCACTGATCACGTGACTGATCATGCACTGATCACGTGGCTATCATGCACTGCTCACGTGGCTGATCATGCAATGATCACGTAGCTACCATGTACTGGTCACGTGACTGATCATGCACTGATCACGTGACTGATCATGCACTGATCACGTGGCTGATCATGCACTGATCACGTGGCTGATCATGCACTGATCACGTGACTGATCATGCACTGATCACGTGACTGATCATGCACTGATCACGTGACTGATCATGCACTGATCACGTGCCTGATCATGCACTGATCACGTGACTGATCATGCACTGATCACATGGCTATCATGAACTGATCACGTGGCTGATCATGCACTGATCACGTGGCTGATCATGCACTGATACCGTGACTGAGCATGGACTGATCACATGACTATCATGTAGTGATCACGTGACTTAATGGCGCTGATCATGTGACTGATCATGCACTGATCATGTTTGCTATCATACACTGATCATGTGCCTCTGGAGGCAATAAACAAAGAGCTGAGTAGGCACGAATCAAACAGTCAGCAGGCAATAATCATGGAACTCAGCTGTGAGGAATCATGCTGCTCAGCTGGCAATAATCAAGCAGCTGAGCAGGCAGGAATTACGCAGCACAGCTGGCAATTGTCAAGCAGATGACAGGCAGGAATCGTGCAGCTCAGCTGGCAATTGTCAAGCAGATGAGCAGACAGTAATCACGCAGCTCAGCAGGCCCTGATCACGTGACTGAGCATGCACTGTTCACGTGGCTGATCATACACTGATCACGTGATGATCATGCACTGATCACTTGGATATCATGCACTGATCACGTGGCTGATCATACACTGTTCACGTGTCTGACCATGCACTGATCACGTGGCTGATCATACACTGCTCACGTAACTGATCATGCACTGATCACGTGGCTATCATGCACTGATCACGTGGCTGAACATGCACTGTTCACGTGGCTGATCACACACCTGTCACGTGACATATCATGCACTGATCACGTGGCACTCATGCACTGATCACGTGGCTGATCATACTCTGCTCACGTAACTCATCATGCACACATCACGTGGCTATCATGCACTGCTCACGTGGCTCGTCATGGAATGATCACGTAGCTACCATATACTGGTCACGTGACTGATCATGCACAGATCACGTAAATGATCATGCACTGTTCACGTGACTGATCATGTACTGATCACGTGACTGATCATGCACTGATCACGTGGCTATCATGCTCTGCTCACGTGGCTGATCATGCAACGATCACGTAGCAACCATGTACTGGTCACGTGACTGATCATGCACTGATCACGTAATTGATCCTGCACTGATCACGTGGCTCATCATGCACTGATCACGTGGCTGATCACACATGTATCACGTGACTGATCATGCACTGATCACGTGGCTATCATGCACTGATCACGTGGCTATCATGCACTGATCACGTGGCTGATCACACACGATCACATGACTGATCATGCACTGATCACGTGGCTATCATGCACTGATCACGTGGCTATCATGCACTGATCACGTGGCTGATCATGCAATGATCACGTAGCTACCATGTACTGGTCACGTGACTGATCATGCACTGATCACGTAATTGATCATGCACTGATCACGTGGCTGATCATGCACTGATCACGTGACTGATCATGCACTGATCACGTGACTGATCATGCACTGATCACGTGGCTATCATGCACTGATCACGTGGCTGATCATGCACTGATCACGTAGCTACCATGCACTGATCACGTGACTGATCATGCACTGATCACGTGATTGATCATGCACTGATCACGTGGCTGATCATGCACTGATCACGTGGCTGATCATGCACTGATCACGTGACTGATCATGCACTGATCACGTGACTGATCATGCACTGATCACGTGGCTATCATGCACTGATCACGTGGCTGATCATGCACTGATCACGTGACTGATCATGCACTGATCACATGACTGATCATGCACTGATCACGTGACTGATCATGCACTGATCACGTGGCTATCATGCACTACTCGTGGCTGATCATGCAATGATCATGTAGCTACCATGTACTGGTCAGTGACTGATCATACACTGATCAGGTGACTGATCATGCACTGATCACGTGGCTATCATGCACTGATCACGTGGCTGATCATGCACTGATCACGTGCCTGATCATGCACTGATCACGTGACTGATCATGCACTGATCACGTGGCTATCATGCACTGATCACGTGGCTGATCATGCACTGATCACGTGGCTGATCATGCACTGATCACGTGACTGATCATGCACTGATCACATGACTATCATGCACTGATCACGTGGCTATCATGCACTGATCACGTGGCTGATCATGCACTGATCATGTAGCTATCATGTACTGATCACGTGACTGATCATGCACTGATCACGTGACTGATCATGCACTGATCACGTGGCTATCATGCACTGATCACGTGACTGATCATGCACTGATCACGTCTATATCATGCACTGATCACGTGACTGATCATGCACTGATCACGTGGCTGATCATGCACTGATCACGTGACTGATCATGCACTGATCACGTGGCTGATCATGCACTGATCACGTGACTGATCATGCACTGATCACGTGACTGATCATGCACTGATCACGTGACTGATCATGCACTGATCACGTGGCTATCATGCACTGATCACGTGGCTGATCATGCACTGATCACGTAGCTACCATGCACTGTCACGTGACTGATCATGCACTGATCACGTGACTGATCATGCACTGATCACGTGGCTATCATGCACTGATCACGTGACTGATCATGCACTGATCACGTCTATATCATGCACTGATCACGTGACTGATCATGCACTGATCACGTGGCTGATCATGCACTGATCACGTGACTGATCATGCACTGATCACGTGGCTGATCATGCACTGATCACGTGACTGATCATGCACTGATCACGTGACTGATCATGCACTGATCACGTGACTGATCATGCACTGATCACGTGGCTATCATGCACTGATCACGTGGCTGATCATGCACTGATCACGTAGCTACCACTGGTCACGTGACTGATCATGCACTGATCACGTGACTGATCATGCACTGATCACGTGGCTATCATGCACTGATCACGTGGCTGATCATGCACTGATCACGTGACTGATCATGCACTGATCACGTGACTGATCATGCACTGATCACGTGGCTGATCATGCACTGATCACGTGGCTGATCATGCACTGATCACGTGGCTGATCATGCACTGATCACGTGACTGATCATGCACTGATCACGTGACTATCATGCACTGATCACGTGGCTATCATGCACTGATCACGTGGCTGATCATGCACTGATCACGTGACTGATCATGCACTGATCACGTGACTGATCATGCACTGATCACGTGACTGATCATGCACTGATCACGTGGCTATCATGCACTGCTCACGTGGCTGATCATGCACTGATCACGTAGCTACCATGTACTGGTCACGTGACTGATCATGCACTGATCACGTGACTGATCATGCACTGATCACGTGGCTGATCATGCACTGATCACGTGGCTGATCATGCACTGATCACGTGACTGATCATGCACTGATCACGTGACTGATCATGCACTGATCACGTGACTGATCATGCACTGATCACGTGCCTGATCATGCACTGATCACGTGACTGATCATGCACTGATCACATGGCTATCATGAACTGATCACGTGGCTGATCATGCACTGATCACGTGGCTGATCATGCACTGATACCGTGACTGAGCATGGACTGATCACATGACTATCATGTAGTGATCACGTGACTTAATGGCGCTGATCATGTGACTGATCATGCACTGATCATGTTTGCTATCATACACTGATCATGTGCCTCTGGAGGCAATAAACAAAGAGCTGAGTAGGCACGAATCAAACAGTCAGCAGGCAATAATCATGGAACTCAGCTGTGAGGAATCATGCTGCTCAGCTGGCAATAATCAAGCAGCTGAGCAGGCAGGAATTACGCAGCACAGCTGGCAATTGTCAAGCAGATGACAGGCAGGAATCGTGCAGCTCAGCTGGCAATTGTCAAGCAGATGAGCAGACAGTAATCACGCAGCTCAGCAGGCCCTGATCACGTGACTGAGCATGCACTGTTCACGTGGCTGATCATACACTGATCACGTGATGATCATGCACTGATCACTTGGATATCATGCACTGATCACGTGGCTGATCATACACTGTTCACGTGTCTGACCATGCACTGATCACGTGGCTGATCATACACTGCTCACGTAACTGATCATGCACTGATCACGTGGCTATCATGCACTGATCACGTGGCTGAACATGCACTGTTCACGTGGCTGATCACACACCTGTCACGTGACATATCATGCACTGATCACGTGGCACTCATGCACTGATCACGTGGCTGATCATACTCTGCTCACGTAACTCATGCACACATCACGTGGCTATCATGCACTGCTCACGTGGCTCGTCATGGAATGATCACGTAGCTACCATATACTGGTCACGTGACTGATCATGCACAGATCACGTAAATGATCATGCACTGTTCACGTGACTGATCATGTACTGATCACGTGACTGATCATGCACTGATCACGTGGCTATCATGCTCTGCTCACGTGGCTGATCATGCAACGATCACGTAGCAACCATGTACTGGTCACGTGACTGATCATGCACTGATCACGTAATTGATCCTGCACTGATCACGTGGCTCATCATGCACTGATCACGTGGCTGATCACACATGTATCACGTGACTGATCATGCACTGATCACGTGGCTATCATGCACTGATCACGTGGATATCATGCACTGATCACGTGGCTGATCACACACGATCACATGACTGATCATGCACTGATCACGTGGCTATCATGCACTGATCACGTGGCTATCATGCACTGATCACGTGGCTGATCATGCAATGATCACGTAGCTACCATGTACTGGTCACGTGACTGATCATGCACTGATCACGTAATTGATCATGCACTGATCACGTGACTGATCATGCACTGATCACGTGGCTGATCATGCACTGATCACGTGACTGATCATGCACTGATCACGTGGCTATCATGCACATCACGTGGCTGATCATGCACTGATCACGGCTATCATGCACTGATCACGTGACTGATCATGCACTGATCACGTTGATCATGCACTGATCACGTGGCTGATCATGCACTGATCACGTGGCTGATCATGCACTGATCACGTGACTGATCATGCACTGATCACGTGACTGATCATGCACTGATCACGTGGCTATCATGCACTGATCACGTGGCTGATCATGCACTGATCACGTGCCTGATCATGCACTGATCACATGACTGATCATGCACTGATCACGTGACTGATCATGCACTGATCACGTGGCTATCATGCACTACACGTGGCTGATCATGCAATGATCACGTAGCTACCATGTACTGGTCACGTGACTGATCATACACTGATCACGTGACTGATCATGCACTGATCACGTGGCTATCATGCACTGATCACGTGGCTGATCATGCACTGATCACGTGCCTGATCATGCACTGATCACGTGACTGATCATGCACTGATCACGTGGCTATCATGCACTGATCACGTGGCTGATCATGCACTGATCACGTGGCTGATCATGCACTGATCACGTGACTGATCATGCACTGATCACGTGACTATCATGCACTGATCACGTGGCTATCATGCACTGATCACGTGGCTGATCATGCACTGATCATGTAGCTATCATGTACTGATCACGTGACTGATCATGCACTGATCACGTGACTGATCATGCACTGATCACGTGGCTATCATGCACTGATCACGTGACTGATCATGCACTGATCACGTCTATATCATGCACTGATCACATGACTGATCATGCACTGATCACGTGGCTGATCATGCACTGATCACGTGACTGATCATGCACTGATCACGTGGCTGATCATGCACTGATCACGTGACTTATCATGCACTGTTCACGTGACTGATCATGCACTGATCACGTGACTGATCATGCACTGATCACGTGGCTATCATGCACTACTCACGTGGCTGATCATGCAATGATCATGTAGCTACCATGTACTGGTCACGTGACTGATCATACACCCATCAGGTGACTGATCATGCACTGATCACGTGGCTATCATGCACTGATCACGTGGCTGATCATGCACTGATCACCTGCCTGATCATGCACTGATCACGTGACTGATCATGCACTGATCACGTGGCTATCATGAACTGATCACGTGGCTGATCATGCACTGATCACGTGGCTGATCATGCACTGATACCGTGACTGAGCATGGACTGATCACATGACTATCATGTAGTGATCACGTGACTTAATGGCGCTGATCATGTGACTGATCATGCGCTGATCATGTTTGCTATCATACACTGATCATGTGCCTCTGGAGGCAATAAACAAAGAGCTGAGTAGGCACGAATCAAACAGTCAGCAGGCAATAATCATGGAACTCAGGTGTGAGGAATCATGCTGCTCAGCTGGCAATAATCAAGCAGCTGAGCAGGCAGGAATTACGCAGCACAGCTGGCAATTGTCAAGCAGATGACAGGCAGGAATCGTGCAGCTCAGCTGGCAATTGTCAAGCAGATGAGCAGACAGTAATCACGCAGCTCAGCAGGCCCAGATCACGTGACTGAGCATGCACTGTTCACGTGGCTGATCATACACTGATCACGTGACTGATCATGCACTGATCACGTGGCTATCATGCACTGATCACGTGGCTGATCATACACTGTTCACGTGTCTGACCATGCACTGATCACGTGGCTGATCATACACTGATCACGTGACTGATCATGCACTGATCACGTGGCTGATCATGCACTGATCACGTGGCTGATCATGCACTGATCACGTGGCTGATCATGCACTGATCAGTGGCTATCATGCACTGATCACGTGGCTGATCATGCACTGATCACGTGACTGATCATGCACTGATCACTGGCTATCATGCACTCATCACTGGCTATCATGCACTGATCACGTGGTTGATCATGCACTGATCACGTGACTGATCATGCACTGATCACGTCTATATCATGCACTGATCACGTGACTGATCATGCACTGATCACCGTGATGATCATGCACTGATCATGTGACTGATCATGCACTGATCACGTGGCTATCATGCACTGATCACGTGGCTGATCATGCAATGATCACGTAGCTACCATGTACTGGTCACGTGACTGATCATGCACTGATCACGTAATTGATCATGCACTGATCACGTGATCATGCACTGATCACGTGAGTGATCATGCACTGATCACGTGACTGATCATGCACTGATCACGTGGCTATCATGCACTGCTCACGTGGCTGATCATGCAATGATCACGTAGCTACCATGTACTGGTCACGTGACTGATCATGCACTGATCACGTGACTGATCATGCACTGATCACGTGGCTGATCATGCACTGATCACGTGGCTGATCATGCACTGATCACGTGACTGATCATGCACTGATCACGTGACTGATCATGCACTGATCACGTGACTGATCATGCACTGATCACCTGCCTGATCATGCACTGATCACGTGACTGATCATGCACTGATCACATAGCTATCATGAACTGATCACGTGGCTGATCATGCACTGATCACGTGGCTGATCATGCACTGATACCGTGACTGAGCATGGACTGATCACATGACTATCATGTAGTGATCACGTGACTTAATGGCGCTGATCATGTGACTGATCATGCACTGATCATGTTTGCTATCATACACTGATCATGTGCCTCTGGAGGCAATAAACAAAGAGCTGAGTAGGCACGAATCATACAGTCAGCAGGCAATAATCATGGAACTCAGCTGTGAGGAATCATGCTGCTCAGCTGGCAATAATCAAGCAGCTGAGCAGGCAGGAATTACGCAGCACAGCTGGCAATTGTCAAGCAGATGACAGGCAGGAATCGTGCAGCTCAGCTGGCAATTGTCAAGCAGATGAGCAGACAGTAATCACGCAGCTCAGCAGGCCCTGATCACGTGACTGAGCATGCACTGTTCACGTGGCTGATCATACACTGATCACGTGATGATCATGCACTGATCACTTGGATATCATGCACTGATCACGTGGCTGATCATACACTGTTCACGTGTCTGACCATGCACTGATCACGTGGCTGATCATACACTGCTCACGTAACTGATCATGCACTGATCACGTGGCTATCATGCACTGATCACGTGGCTGTCATGCACTGATCACGTGGCTATCATATACTGGTCACGTGACTGATCATGCACTGATCACGTAAATGATCATGCACTGATCACGTGACTGATCATGCACTGATCACGTGACTGATCATGCACTGATCACGTGGCTATCATGCACTGCTCACGTGGCTGATCATGCAATGATCACGTAGCAACCATGTACTGGTCACGTGACTGATCATGCACTGATCACGTAATTGATCATGCACTGATCACGTGGCTGATCATGCACTGATCACGTGGCTGATCACACTGATCACGTGACTGATCATGCACTGATCACGTGGCTATCATGCACTGATCACGTGGATATCATGCACTGATCACGTGGCTGATCACACACTATCACGTGACTGATCATGCACTGATCACGTGGCTATCATGCACTGATCACGTGGCTATCATGCACTGATCACGTGGCTGATCATGCACTGATCACGTATGCACTGATCACGTGACTGATCATGCACTGATCACGTAATTGATCATGCACTGATCACGTGACTGATCATGCACTGATCACGTGACTGATCATGCACTGATCACGTGACTGATCATGCACTGATCACGTGGCTATCATGCACTGATCACGTGGCTGATCATGCAATGATCACGTAGCTACCATGTACTGGTCACGTGACTGATCATGCACTGATCACGTAATTGATCATGCACTGATCACGTGGCTGATCATGCACTGATCACGTGGCTGATCATGCACTGATCACGTGACTGATCATGCACTGATCACGTGACTGATCATGCACTGATCACGTGGCTATCATGCACTGATCACGTGGCTGATCATGCACTGATCACGTGCCTGATCATGCACTGATCACATGACTGATCATGCACTGATCACGTGACTGATCATGCACTGATCACGTGGCTATCATGCACTGATCACGTGGCTGATCATGCAATGATCACGTAGCTACCATGTACTGGTCAGTGACTGATCATGCACTGATCACGTGACTGATCATGCACTGATCACGTGGCTATCATGCACTGATCACGTGGCTGATCATGCACTGATCACGTGCCTGATCATGCACTGATCACGTGACTGATCATGCACTGATCACGTGGCTATCATGCACTGATCACGTGGCTGATCATGCACTGATCACGTGGCTGATCATGCACTGATCACGTGACTGATCATGCACTGATCACGTGACTGATCATGCACTGATCACGTGGCTATCATGCACTGATCACGTGGCTGATCATGCAATGATCATGTAGCTACCATGTACTGGTCACGTGACTGATCATGCACTGATCACGTGACTGATCATGCACTGATCACGTGGCTATCATGCACTGATCACGTGACTGATCATGCACTGATCACGTCTATATCATGCACTGATCACGTGACTGATCATGCACTGATCACGTGGATGATCATGCACTGATCACGTGACTGATCATGCACTGATCACGTGGCTGATCATGCACTGATCACGTGACTGATCATGCACTGATCACGTGACTGATCATGCACTGATCACGTGACTGATCATGCACTGATCACGTGGCTATCATGCACTACTCACGTGGCTGATCATGCAATGATCATGTAGCTACCATGTACTGGTCACGTGACTGATCATACACCCATCAGGTGACTGATCATGCACTGATCACGTGGCTATCATGCACTGATCACGTGGCTGATCATGCACTGATCACGTGCCTGATCATGCACTGATCACGTGACTGATCATGCACTGATCACGTGGCTATCATGCACTGATCACGTGGCTGATCATGCACTGATCACGTGGCTGATCATGCACTGATACCGTGACTGAGCATGGACTGATCACATGACTATCATGTAGTGATCACGTGACTTAATGGCGCTGATCATGTGACTGATCATGCGCTGATCATGTTTGCTATCATACACTGATCATGTGCCTCTGGAGGCAATAAACAAAGAGCTGAGTAGGCACGAATCAAACAGTCAGCAGGCAATAATCATGGAACTCAGGTGTGAGGAATCATGCTGCTCAGCTGGCAATAATCAAGCAGCTGAGCAGGCAGGAATTACGCAGCACAGCTGGCAATTGTCAAGCAGATGACAGGCAGGAATCGTGCAGCTCAGCTGGCAATTGTCAAGCAGATGAGCAGACAGTAATCACGCAGCTCAGCAGGCCCAGATCACGTGACTGAGCATGCACTGTTCACGTGGCTGATCATACACTGATCACGTGACTGATCATGCACTGATCACGTGGCTATCATGCACTGATCACGTGGCTGATCATACACTGTTCACGTGTCTGACCATGCACTGATCACGTGGCTGATCATACACTGATCACGTGACTGATCATGCACTGATCACGTGGCTGATCATGCACTGATCACGTGACTGATCATGCACTGATCACGTGGCTGATCATGCACTGATCACGTGGCTATCATGCACTGATCACGTGGCTGATCATGCACTGATCACGTGACTGATCATGCACTGATCACTGGCTATCATGCACTCATCACTGGCTATCATGCACTGATCACGTGGCTGATCATGCACTGATCACGTGACTGATCATGCACTGATCACGTCTATATCATGCACTGATCACGTGACTGATCATGCACTGATCACGTGGATGATCATGCACTGATCATGTGACTGATCATGCACTGATCACGTGGCTATCATGCACTGATCACGTGGCTGATCATGCACTGATCACGTAGCTACCATGTACTGGTCACGTGACTGATCATGCACTGATCACGTAATTGATCATGCACTGATCACGTGACTGATCATGCACTGATCACGTGACTGATCATGCACTGATCACGTGACTGATCATGCACTGATCACGTGGCTATCATGCACTGCTCACGTGGCTGATCATGCAATGATCACGTAGCTACCATGTACTGGTCACGTGACTGATCATGCACTGATCACGTGACTGATCATGCACTGATCACGTGGCTGATCATGCACTGATCACGTGGCTGATCATGCACTGATCACGTGACTGATCATGCACTGATCACGTGACTGATCATGCACTGATCACGTGACTGATCATGCACTGATCACCTGCCTGATCATGCACTGATCACGTGACTGATCATGCACTGATCACATGGCTATCATGCACTGATCACGTGGCTGATCATGCACTGATCACGTGGCTGATCATGCACTGATACCGTGACTGAGCATGGACTGATCACATGACTATCATGTAGTGATCACGTGACTTAATGGCGCTGATCATGTGACTGATCATGCACTGATCATGTTTGCTATCATACACTGATCATGTGCCTCTGGAGGCAATAAACAAAGAGCTGAGTAGGCACGAATCATACAGTCAGCAGGCAATAATCATGGAACTCAGCTGTGAGGAATCATGCTGCTCAGCTGGCAATAATCAAGCAGCTGAGCAGGCAGGAATTACGCAGCACAGCTGGCAATTGTCAAGCAGATGACAGGCAGGAATCGTGCAGCTCAGCTGGCAATTGTCAAGCAGATGAGCAGACAGTAATCACGCAGCTCAGCAGGCCCTGATCACGTGACTGAGCATGCACTGTTCACGTGGCTGATCATACACTGATCACGTGATGATCATGCACTGATCACTTGGATATCATGCACTGATCACGTGGCTGATCATACACTGTTCACGTGTCTGACCATGCACTGATCACGTGGCTGATCATACACTGCTCACGTAACTGATCATGCACTGATCACGTGGCTATCATGCACTGATCACGTGGCTGATCATGCACTGATCACGTGGCTATCATACACTGGTCACGTGACTGATCATGCACTGATCACGAATGATCATGCACTGATCACGTGACTGATCATGCACTGATCACGTGACTGATCATGCACTGATCACGTGGCTATCATGCACTGCTCACGTGGCTGATCATGCAATGATCACGTAGCAACCATGTACTGGTCACGTGACTGATCATGCACTGATCACGTAATTGATCATGCACTGATCACGTGGCTGATCATGCACTGATCACGTGGCTGATCACACATGATCACGTGACTGATCATGCACTGATCACGTGGCTATCATGCACTGATCACGTGGCTATCATGCACTGATCACGTGGCTGATCACACACGATCACATGACTGATCATGCACTGATCACGTGGCTATCATGCACTGATCACGTGGCTATCATGCACTGATCACGTGGCTGATCATGCACTGATCACGTAGCTATCATGCACTGATCACGTGACTGATCATGCACTGATCACGTAATTGATCATGCACTGATCACGTGACTGATCATGCACTGATCACGTGACTGATCATGCACTGATCACGTGACTGATCATGCACTGATCACGTGGCTATCATGCACTGATCACGTGGCTGATCATGCAATGATCACGTAGCTACCATGCACTGGTCACGTGACTGATCATGCACTGATCACGTAATTGATCATGCACTGATCACGTGGCTGATCATGCACTGATCACGTGGCTGATCATGCACTGATCACGTGACTGATCATGCACTGATCACGTGACTGATCATGCACTGATCACGTGGCTATCATGCACTGATCACGTGGCTGATCATGCACTGATCACGTGCCTGATCATGCACTGATCACGTGACTGATCATGCACTGATCACGTGACTGATCATGCACTGATCACGTGGCTATCATGCACTGATCACGTGGCTGATCATGCACTGATCACGTAGCTACCATGTACTGGTCAGTGACTGATCATGCACTGATCACGTGACTGATCATGCACTGATCACGTGGCTATCATGCACTGATCACGTGGCTGATCATGCACTGATCACGTGACTGATCATGCACTGATCACGTGACTGATCATGCACTGATCACGTGGCTATCATGCACTGATCACGTGGCTGATCATGCACTGATCACGTGGCTGATCATGCACTGATCACGTGACTGATCATGCACTGATCACGTGACTGATCATGCACTGATCACGTGGCTATCATGCACTGATCACGTGGCTGATCATGCACTGATCACGTAGCTACCATGTACTGGTCACGTGACTGATCATGCACTGATCACGTGACTGATCATGCACTGATCACGTGGCTATCATGCACTGATCACGTGACTGATCATGCACTGATCACGTCTATATCATGCACTGATCACGTGACTGATCATGCACTGATCACGTGGATGATCATGCACTGATCACGTGACTGATCATGCACTGATCACGTGGCTGATCATGCACTGATCACGTGACTTATCATGCACTGATCACGTGACTGATCATGCACTGATCACGTGACTGATCATGCACTGATCACGTGGCTATCATGCACTACTCACGTGGCTGATCATGCAATGATCATGTAGCTACCATGTACTGGTCACGTGACTGATCATACACCCATCAGGTGACTGATCATGCACTGATCACGTGGCTATCATGCACTGATCACGTGGCTGATCATGCACTGATCACCTGCCTGATCATGCACTGATCACGTGACTGATCATGCACTGATCACGTGGCTGATCATGAACTGATCACGTGGCTGATCATGCACTGATCACGTGGCTGATCATGCACTGATACCGTGACTGAGCATGGACTGATCACATGACTATCATGTAGTGATCACGTGACTTAATGGCGCTGATCATGTGACTGATCATGCGCTGATCATGTTTGCTATCATACACTGATCATGTGCCTCTGGAGGCAATAAACAAAGAGCTGAGTAGGCACGAATCAAACAGTCAGCAGGCAATAATCATGGAACTCAGGTGTGAGGAATCATGCTGCTCAGCTGGCAATAATCAAGCAGCTGAGCAGGCAGGAATTACGCAGCACAGCTGGCAATTGTCAAGCAGATGACAGGCAGGAATCGTGCAGCTCAGCTGGCAATTGTCAAGCAGATGAGCAGACAGTAATCACGCAGCTCAGCAGGCCCAGATCACGTGACTGAGCATGCACTGTTCACGTGGCTGATCATACACTGATCACGTGACTGATCATGCACTGATCACGTGGCTATCATGCACTGATCACGTGGCTGATCATACACTGTTCACGTGTCTGATCATGCACTGATCACGTGGCTGATCATACACTGATCACGTGACTGATCATGCACTGATCACGTGGCTGATCATGCACTGATCACGTGGCTGATCATGCACTGATCACGTGGCTGATCATGCACTGATCACGTGGCTATCATGCACTGATCACGTGGCTGATCATGCACTGATCACGTGACTGATCATGCACTGATCACTGGCTATCATGCACTCATCACTGGCTATCATGCACTGATCACGTGGCTGATCATGCACTGATCACGTGACTGATCATGCACTGATCACGTCTATATCATGCACTGATCACGTGACTGATCATGCACTGATCACGTGGATGATCATGCACTGATCATGTGACTGATCATGCACTGATCACGTGGCTATCATGCACTGATCACGTGGCTGATCATGCACTGATCACGTAGCTACCATGTACTGGTCACGTGACTGATCATGCACTGATCACGTAATTGATCATGCACTGATCACGTGACTGATCATGCACTGATCACGTGACTGATCATGCACTGATCACGTGACTGATCATGCACTGATCACGTGGCTATCATGCACTGCTCACGTGGCTGATCATGCACTGATCACGTAGCTACCATGTACTGGTCACGTGACTGATCATGCACTGATCACGTGACTGATCATGCACTGATCACGTGGCTGATCATGCACTGATCACGTGGCTGATCATGCACTGATCACGTGACTGATCATGCACTGATCACGTGACTGATCATGCACTGATCACGTGACTGATCATGCACTGATCACGTGCCTGATCATGCACTGATCACGTGACTGATCATGCACTGATCACATGGCTATCATGCACTGATCACGTGGCTGATCATGCACTGATCACGTGGCTGATCATGCACTGATACCGTGACTGAGCATGGACTGATCACATGACTATCATGTAGTGATCACGTGACTTAATGGCGCTGATCATGTGACTGATCATGCACTGATCATGTTTGCTATCATACACTGATCATGTGCCTCTGGAGGCAATAAACAAAGAGCTGAGTAGGCACGAATCAAACAGTCAGCAGGCAATAATCATGGAACTCAGCTGTGAGGAATCATGCTGCTCAGCTGGCAATAATCAAGCAGCTGAGCAGGCAGGAATTACGCAGCACAGCTGGCAATTGTCAAGCAGATGACAGGCAGGAATCGTGCAGCTCAGCTGGCAATTGTCAAGCAGATGAGCAGACAGTAATCACGCAGCTCAGCAGGCCCTGATCACGTGACTGAGCATGCACTGTTCACGTGGCTGATCATACACTGATCACGTGATGATCATGCACTGATCACTTGGATATCATGCACTGATCACGTGGCTGATCATACACTGTTCACGTGTCTGACCATGCACTGATCACGTGGCTGATCATACACTGCTCACGTAACTGATCATGCACTGATCACGTGGCTATCATGCACTGATCACGTGGCTGATCATGCACTGATCACGTGGCTGATCATACACTGTCACGTGACTGATCATGCACTGATCACGTGATCATGCACTGATCACGTGGCTGATCATGCACTGATCACGTGACTGATCATGCACTGATCACGTGGCTATCATGCACTGCTCACGTGGCTGATCATGCAATGATCACGTAGCTACCATGTACTGGTCACGTGACTGATCATGCACTGATCACGTAATTGATCATGCACTGATCACGTGGCTGATCATGCACTGATCACGTGGCTGATCACACATGATCACGTGACTGATCATGCACTGATCACGTGGCTATCATGCACTGATCACGTGGCTATCATGCACTGATCACGTGGCTGATCATGCACTGATCACGTGACTGATCATGCACTGATCACGTGGCTATCATGCACTGATCACGTGGCTATCATGCACTGATCACGTGGCTGATCATGCACTGATCACGTAGCTATCATGCACTGATCACGTGACTGATCATGCACTGATCACGTAATTGATCATGCACTGATCACGTGACTGATCATGCACTGATCACGTGACTGATCATGCACTGATCACGTGACTGATCATGCACTGATCACGTGGCTATCATGCACTGATCACGTGGCTGATCATGCAATGATCACGTAGCTACCATGTACTGGTCACGTGACTGATCATGCACTGATCACGTGACTGATCATGCACTGATCACGTGGCTGATCATGCACTGATCACGTGGCTGATCATGCACTGATCACGTGACTGATCATGCACTGATCACGTGACTGATCATGCACTGATCACGTGGCTATCATGCACTGATCACGTGGCTGATCATGCACTGATCACGTGCCTGATCATGCACTGATCACATGACTGATCATGCACTGATCACGTGACTGATCATGCACTGATCACGTGGCTATCATGCACTGATCACGTGGCTGATCATGCACTGATCATGTAGCTACCATGTACTGGTCAGTGACTGATCATGCACTGATCACGTGACTGATCATGCACTGATCACGTGGCTATCATGCACTGATCACGTGGCTGATCATGCACTGATCACGTGCCTGATCATGCACTGATCACGTGACTGATCATGCACTGATCACGTAGCTATCATGCACTGATCACGTGGCTGATCATGCACTGATCACGTGGCTGATCATGCACTGATCACGTGACTGATCATGCACTGATCACGTGACTATCATGCACTGATCACGTGGCTATCATGCACTGATCACGTGGCTGATCATGCACTGATCACGTAGCTATCATGCACTGATCACGTGACTGATCATGCACTGATCACGTGACTGATCATGCACTGATCACGTGGCTATCATGCACTGATCACGTGACTGATCATGCACTGATCACGTCTATATCATGCACTGATCACGTGACTGATCATGCACTGATCACGTGGCTGATCATGCACTGATCACGTGACTGATCATGCACTGATCACGTGGCTGATCATGCACTGATCACGTGACTGATCATGCACTGATCACGTGACTGATCATGCACTGATCACGTGGCTGATCATGCACTGATCACGTGACTGATCATGCACTGATCACGTGGCTGATCATGCACTGATCACGTGGCTATCATGCACTGATCACGTGGCTGATCATGCACTGATCACGTGACTGATCATGCACTGATCACGTGGCTATCATGCACTGATCACTGGCTATCATGCACTGATCACGTGGCTGATCATGCACTGATCACGTGACTGATCATGCACTGATCACGTCTATATCATGCACTGATCACGTGACTGATCATGCACTGATCACGTGGATGATCATGCACTGATCACGTGACTGATCATGCACTGATCACGTGGCTATCATGCACTGATCACGTGGCTGATCATGCACTGATCACGTAGCTATCATGCACTGATCACGTGACTGATCATGCACTGATCACGTGGCTGATCATGCACTGATCACGTGACTTATCATGCACTGATCACGTGACTGATCATGCACTGATCACGTGACTGATCATGCACTGATCACGTGGCTATCATGCACTACTCACGTGGCTGATCATGCAATGATCATGTAGCTACCATGTACTGGTCACGTGACTGATCATACACCCATCAGGTGACTGATCATGCACTGATCACGTGGCTATCATGCACTGATCACGTGGCTGATCATGCACTGATCACGTGCCTGATCATGCACTGATCACGTGACTGATCATGCACTGATCACGTGGCTGATCATGCACTGATCACGTGGCTGATCATGCACTGATCACGTGGCTGATCATGCACTGATACCGTGACTGAGCATGGACTGATCACATGACTATCATGTAGTGATCACGTGACTTAATGGCGCTGATCATGTGACTGATCATGCGCTGATCATGTTTGCTATCATACACTGATCATGTGCCTCTGGAGGCAATAAACAAAGAGCTGAGTAGGCACGAATCAAACAGTCAGCAGGCAATAATCATGGAACTCAGGTGTGAGGAATCATGCTGCTCAGCTGGCAATAATCAAGCAGCTGAGCAGGCAGGAATTACGCAGCACAGCTGGCAATTGTCAAGCAGATGACAGGCAGGAATCGTGCAGCTCAGCTGGCAATTGTCAAGCAGATGAGCAGACAGTAATCACGCAGCTCAGCAGGCCCAGATCACGTGACTGAGCATGCACTGTTCACGTGGCTGATCATACACTGATCACGTGACTGATCATGCACTGATCACGTGGCTATCATGCACTGATCACGTGGCTGATCATACACTGTTCACGTGTCTGACCATGCACTGATCACGTGGCTGATCATACACTGCTCACGTAACTGATCATGCACTGATCACGTGGCTGATCATGCACTGATCACGTGGCTGATCATGCACTGATCACGTGGCTGATCATGCACTGATCACGTGACTGATCATGCACTGATCACTGGCTATCATGCACTGATCACTGGCTATCATGCACTGATCACGTGGCTGATCATGCACTGATCACGTGACTGATCATGCACTGATCACGTCTATATCATGCACTGATCACGTGACTGATCATGCACTGATCACGTGATGATCATGCACTGATCATGTGACTGATCATGCACTGATCACGTGGCTATCATGCACTGATCACGTGGCTGATCATGCAATGATCACGTAGCTACCATGTACTGGTCACGTGACTGATCATGCACTGATCACGTAATTGATCATGCACTGATCACGTGACTGATCATGCACTGATCACGTGACTGATCATGCACTGATCACGTGACTGATCATGCACTGATCACGTGGCTATCATGCACTGCTCACGTGGCTGATCATGCAATGATCACGTAGCTACCATGTACTGGTCACGTGACTGATCATGCACTGATCACGTGACTGATCATGCACTGATCACGTGGCTGATCATGCACTGATCACGTGGCTGATCATGCACTGATCACGTGACTGATCATGCACTGATCACGTGACTGATCATGCACTGATCACGTGACTGATCATGCACTGATCACGTGCCTGATCATGCACTGATCACGTGACTGATCATGCACTGATCACATGGCTATCATGCACTGATCACGTGGCTGATCATGCACTGATCACGTGGCTGATCATGCACTGATACCGTGACTGAGCATGGACTGATCACATGACTATCATGTAGTGATCACGTGACTTAATGGCGCTGATCATGTGACTGATCATGCACTGATCATGTTTGCTATCATACACTGATCATGTGCCTCTGGAGGCAATAAACAAAGAGCTGAGTAGGCACGAATCAAACAGTCAGCAGGCAATAATCATGGAACTCAGCTGTGAGGAATCATGCTGCTCAGCTGGCAATAATCAAGCAGCTGAGCAGGCAGGAATTACGCAGCACAGCTGGCAATTGTCAAGCAGATGACAGGCAGGAATCGTGCAGCTCAGCTGGCAATTGTCAAGCAGATGAGCAGACAGTAATCACGCAGCTCAGCAGGCCCTGATCACGTGACTGAGCATGCACTGTTCACGTGGCTGATCATACACTGATCACGTGATGATCATGCACTGATCACTTGGATATCATGCACTGATCACGTGGCTGATCATACACTGTTCACGTGTCTGACCATGCACTGATCACGTGGCTGATCATACACTGCTCACGTAACTGATCATGCACTGATCACGTGGCTATCATGCACTGATCACGTGGCTGAACATGCACTGTTCACGTGGCTGATCACACACCTGTCACGTGACATATCATGCACTGATCACGTGGCACTCATGCACTGATCACGTGGCTGATCATACTCTGCTCACGTAACTCATCATGCACACATCACGTGGCTATCATGCACTGCTCACGTGGCTCGTCATGGAATGATCACGTAGCTACCATATACTGGTCACGTGACTGATCATGCACAGATCACGTAAATGATCATGCACTGTTCACGTGACTGATCATGTACTGATCACGTGACTGATCATGCACTGATCACGTGGCTATCATGCTCTGCTCACGTGGCTGATCATGCAACGATCACGTAGCAACCATGTACTGGTCACGTGACTGATCATGCACTGATCACGTAATTGATCCTGCACTGATCACGTGGCTCATCATGCACTGATCACGTGGCTGATCACACATGTATCACGTGACTGATCATGCACTGATCACGTGGCTATCATGCACTGATCACGTGGATATCATGCACTGATCACGTGGCTGATCACACACGATCACATGACTGATCATGCACTGATCACGTGGCTATCATGCACTGATCACGTGGCTATCATGCACTGATCACGTGGCTGATCATGCAATGATCACGTAGCTACCATGTACTGGTCACGTGACTGATCATGCACTGATCACGTAATTGATCATGCACTGATCACGTGACTGTGATCACGTGACTGATCATGCACTGATCACGTGACTGATCATGCACTGATCACGTGGCTATCATGCACTGATCACGTGGCTGATCATGCACTGATCACGTAGCTATCATGCACTGATCACGTGACTGATCATGCACTGATCACGTAATTGATCATGCACTGATCACGTGGCTGATCATGCACTGATCACGTGGCTGATCATGCACTGATCACGTGACTGATCATGCACTGATCACGTGACTGATCATGCACTGATCACGTGGCTATCATGCACTGATCACGTGGCTGATCATGCACTGATCACGTGCCTGATGCACTGATCACATGACTGATCATGCACTGATCACGTGACTGATCATGCACTGATCACGTGGCTATCATGCACTATCACGTGGCTGATCATGCAATGATCATGTAGCTACCATGTACTGGTCACGTGACTGATCATGCACTGATCACGTGACTGATCATGCACTGATCACGTGGCTATCATGCACTGATCACGTGGCTGATCATGCACTGATCACGTGACTGATCATGCACTGATCACGTGACTGATCATGCACTGATCACGTGGCTATCATGCACTGATCACGTGGCTGATCATGCACTGATCACGTGGCTGATCATGCACTGATCACGTGACTGATCATGCACTGATCACGTGACTGATCATGCACTGATCACGTGGCTATCATGCACTGATCACGTGGCTGATCATGCACTGATCATGTAGCTACCATGTACTGATCACGTGACTGATCATGCACTGATCACGTGACTGATCATGCACTGATCACGTGGCTATCATGCACTGATCACGTGACTGATCATGCACTGATCACGTCTATATCATGCACTGATCACGTGACTGATCATGCACTGATCACGTGGATGATCATGCACTGATCACGTGACTGATCATGCACTGATCACGTGGCTGATCATGCACTGATCACGTGACTGATCATGCACTGATCACGTGACTGATCATGCACTGATCACGTGACTGATCATGCACTGATCACGTGGCTATCATGCACTACTCACGTGGCTGATCATGCAATGATCATGTAGCTACCATGTACTGGTCACGTGACTGATCATACACCCATCAGGTGACTGATCATGCACTGATCACGTGGCTATCATGCACTGATCACGTGGCTGATCATGCACTGATCACGTGCCTGGTCATGCACTGATCACGTGACTGATCATGCACTGATCACGTGGCTATCATGCACTGATCACGTGGCTGATCATGCACTGATCACGTGGCTGATCATGCACTGATACCGTGACTGAGCATGGACTGATCACATGACTATCATGTAGTGATCACGTGACTTAATGGCGCTGATCATGTGACTGATCATGCGCTGATCATGTTTGCTATCATACACTGATCATGTGCCTCTGGAGGCAATAAACAAAGAGCTGAGTAGGCACGAATCAAACAGTCAGCAGGCAATAATCATGGAACTCAGGTGTGAGGAATCATGCTGCTCAGCTGGCAATAATCAAGCAGCTGAGCAGGCAGGAATTACGCAGCACAGCTGGCAATTGTCAAGCAGATGACAGGCAGGAATCGTGCAGCTCAGCTGGCAATTGTCAAGCAGATGAGCAGACAGTAATCACGCAGCTCAGCAGGCCCTGATCACGTGACTGAGCATGCACTGTTCACGTGGCTGATCATACACTGATCACGTGACTGATCATGCACTGATCACGTGGCTATCATGCACTGATCACGTGGCTGATCATACACTGATCACGTGACTGATCATGCACTGATCACGTGGCTATCATGCACTGATCACGTGGCTGATCATGCACTGATCACGTGGCTGATCATGCACTGATCACGTGGCTGATCATGCACTGATCACGTGACTGATCATGCACTGATCACGTGGCTGATCATGCACTGATCACGTGGCTATCATGCACTGATCACGTGGCTGATCATGCACTGATCACGTGACTGATCATGCACTGATCACTGGCTATCATGCACTGATCACTGGCTATCATGCACTGATCACGTGGCTGATCATGCACTGATCACGTGACTGATCATGCACTGATCACGTCTATATCATGCACTGATCACGTGACTGATCATGCACTGATCACGTGGCTGATCATACACTGATCACGTGACTGATCATGCACTGATCACGTGGCTATCATGCACTGATCACGTGGCTGATCATGCACTGATCACGTGGCATGACACACGTGACTGATCATGCACTGATCACGTGGCTGATCATGCACTGATCACGTGTGATCATGCACTGATCACGTGACTGATCATGCACTGATCACGTGACTGATCATGCACTGATCACGTGGCTATCATGCACTACTCACGTGGCTGATCATGCAATGATCATGTAGCTACCATGTACTGGTCACGTGACTGATCATACACCCATCAGGTGACTGATCATGCACTGATCACGTGGCTATCATGCACTGATCACGTGGCTGATCATGCACTGATCACGTGCCTGATCATGCACTGATCACGTGACTGATCATGCACTGATCACTGATCATGCACTGATCACGTGGCTGATCATGCACTGATCACGTGGCTGATCATGCACTGATACCGTGACTGAGCATGGACTGATCACATGACTATCATGTAGTGATCACGTGACTTAATGGCGCTGATCATGTGACTGATCATGCGCTGATCATGTTTGCTATCATACACTGATCATGTGCCTCTGGAGGCAATAAACAAAGAGCTGAGTAGGCACGAATCAAACAGTCAGCAGGCAATAATCATGGAACTCAGGTGTGAGGAATCATGCTGCTCAGCTGGCAATAATCAAGCAGCTGAGCAGGCAGGAATTACGCAGCACAGCTGGCAATTGTCAAGCAGATGACAGGCAGGAATCGTGCAGCTCAGCTGGCAATTGTCAAGCAGATGAGCAGACAGTAATCACGCAGCTCAGCAGGCCCAGATCACGTGACTGAGCATGCACTGTTCACGTGGCTGATCATACACTGATCACGTGACTGATCATGCACTGATCACGTGGCTATCATGCACTGATCACGTGGCTGATCATACACTGTTCACGTGTCTGACCATGCACTGATCACGTGGCTGATCATACACTGCTCACGTAACTGATCATGCACTGATCACGTGGCTGATCATGCACTGATCACGTGGCTGATCATGCACTGATCACGTGGCTGATCATGCACTGATCACGTGACTGATCATGCACTGATCACTGGCTATCATGCACTGATCACTGGCTATCATGCACTGATCACGTGGCTGATCATGCACTGATCACGTGACTGATCATGCACTGATCACGTCTATATCATGCACTGATCACGTGACTGATCATGCACTGATCACGTGATGATCATGCACTGATCACGTGACTGATCATGCACTGATCACGTGGCTATCATGCACTGATCACGTGGCTGATCATGCACTGATCACGTAGCTACCATGCACTGGTCACGTGACTGATCATGCACTGATCACGTAATTGATCATGCACTGATCACGTGACTGATCATGCACTGATCACGTGACTGATCATGCACTGATCACGTGACTGATCATGCACTGATCACGTGGCTATCATGCACTGATCACGTGGCTGATCATGCACTGATCACGTGGCTATCATGCACTGATCACGTGACTGATCATGCACTGATCACGTGGCTGATCATGCACTGATCACGTGGCTGATCATGCACTGATCACGTGGCTGATCATGCACTGATCACGTGACTGATCATGCACTGATCACGTGACTGATCATGCACTGATCACGTGGCTATCATGCACTGATCACGTGGCTGATCATGCAATGATCACGTAGCTACCATGTACTGGTCACGTGACTGATCATGCACTGATCACGTGACTGATCATGCACTGATCACGTGGCTATCATGCACTGATCACGTGGCTGATCATGCACTGATCACGTGACTGATCATGCACTGATCACGTGACTGATCATGCACTGATCACGTGGCTATCATGCACTGATCACGTGGCTGATCATGCACTGATCACGTGGCTGATCATGCACTGATCACGTGACTGATCATGCACTGATCACGTGACTGATCATGCACTGATCACGTGGCTATCATGCACTGATCACGTGGCTGATCATGCACTGATCACGTGGCTATCATGCACTGATCACGTGACTGATCATGCACTGATCACGTGACTGATCATGCACTGATCACGTGGCTATCATGCACTGATCACGTGACTGATCATGCACTGATCACGTGATATCATGCACTGATCACATGACTGATCATGCACTGATCACGTGGCTGATCATGCACTGATCACGTGACTGATCATGCACTGATCACGTGGCTGATCATGCACTGATCACGTGACTGATCATGCACTGATCACGTGACTGATCATGCACTGATCACGTGACTGATCATGCACTGATCACGTGGCTATCATGCACTGATCACGTGGCTGATCATGCACTGATCATGTAGCTACCATGCACTGATCACGTGACTGATCATACACTAATCACGTGACAGATCATGCACTGATCACGTGGCTGATCATGCACTGATACCGTGACTGAGCATGGACTGATCACATGACTATCATGTAGTGATCACGTGACTTAATGGCGCTGATCATGTGACTGATCATGCACTGATCATGTTTGCTATCATACACTGATCATGTGCCTCTGGAGGCAATAAACAAAGAGCTGAGTAGGCACGAATCAAACAGTCAGCAGGCAATAATCATGGAACTCAGCTGTGAGGAATCATGCTGCTCAGCTGGCAATAATCAAGCAGCTGAGCAGGCAGGAATTACGCAGCACAGCTGGCAATTGTCAAGCAGATGACAGGCAGGAATCGTGCAGCTCAGCTGGCAATTGTCAAGCAGATGAGCAGACAGTAATCACGCAGCTCAGCAGGCCCTGATCACGTGACTGAGCATGCACTGTTCACGTGGCTGATCATACACTGATCACGTGATGATCATGCACTGATCACTTGGATATCATGCACTGATCACGTGGCTGATCATACACTGTTCACGTGTCTGACCATGCACTGATCACGTGGCTGATCATACACTGCTCACGTAACTGATCATGCACTGATCACGTGGCTATCATGCACTGATCACGTGGCTGAACATGCACTGTTCACGTGGCTGATCACACACCTGTCACGTGACATATCATGCACTGATCACGTGGCACTCATGCACTGATCACGTGGCTGATCATACTGCTCACGTAACTGATCATGCACACATCACGTGGCTATCATGCACTGCTCACGTGGCTCGTCATGGAATGATCACGTAGCTACCATATACTGGTCACGTGACTGATCATGCACAGATCACGTAAATGATCATGCACTGTTCACGTGACTGATCATGTACTGATCACGTGACTGATCATGCACTGATCACGTGGCTATCATGCACTGCTCACGTGGCTGATCATGCAACGATCACGTAGCAACCATGTACTGGTCACGTGACTGATCATGCACTGATCACGTAATTGATCATGCACTGATCACGTGGCTCATCATGCACTGATCACGTGGCTGATCACACATGATCACGTGACTGATCATGCACTGATCACGTGGCTATCATGCACTGATCACGTGGATCATGATCATGCACTGATCACGTGGCTGATCATGCACTGATCACATGCTGATCATGCACTGATCACGTGGCATCATGCACTGATCACGTGGCTGATCATGCACTGATCACGTGCTGATCATGCACTGATCACGTGGCTGATCATGCACTGATCACGTGAACTGATCATGCACTGATCACGTGGCTGATCATGCACTGATCACGTGGCTGATCATGCACTGATCACGTGGCTGATCATGCACTGATCACGTGACTGATCATGCACTGATCACGTGGCTATCATGCACTGATCACGTGGCTGATCATACACTGATCACGTAACTGATCATGCACTGATCACGTGGCTGATCATGCACTGATCACGTGGCTGATCATGCACTGATCACGTGGCTACCATATACTTCACGTGACTGATCATGCACTGATCACGTGACTGATCATGCACTGATCACGTGACTGATCATGCACTGATCACGTGACTGATCATGCACTGATCACGTGGCTGATCATGCACTGCTCACGTGGCTGATCATGCAACTGATCACGTAGCAACCATGTACTGGTCACGTGACTGATCATGCACTGATCACGTAATTGATCATGCACTGATCACGTGGCTCATCATGCACTGATCACGTGGCTGATCACACACGTATCACGTGACTGATCATGCACTGATCACGTGACTGATCATGCACTGATCACGTGGCTATCATGCACTGATCACGTGGATGATCATGCACTGATCACGTGGCTGATCACACATGATCACGTGACTGATCATGCACTGATCACGTGGCTATCATGCACTGATCACGTGGCTGATCATGCACTGATCACGTGGCTATCATGCACTGATCACGTGACTGATCATGCACTGATCACGTGGCTGATCATGCACTGATCACGTGGCTGATCATGCACTGATCACGTGGCTGATCATGCACTGATCACGTGGCTATCATGCACTGATCACGTGACTGATCATGCACTGATCACGTGACTGATCATGCACTGATCACGTGACTGATCATGCACTGATCACGTGACTGATCATGCACTGATCACGTGACTGATCATGCACTGATCACGTGGCTGATCATGCACTGATCACGTGGCTGATCATGCACTGATCACGTAGCTATCATGCACTGATCACGTGACTGATCATGCACTGATCACGTGACTGATCATGCACTGATCACGTGGCTGATCATGCACTGATCACGTGGCTGATCATGCACTGATCACGTGACTGATCATGCACTGATCACGTGACTGATCATGCACTGATCACGTGGCTATCATGCACTGATCACGTGGCTGATCATGCACTGATCACGTGACTGATCATGCACTGATCACGTGACTGATCATGCACTGATCACGTGACTGATCATGCACTGATCACGTGGCTATCATGCACTGATCACGTGGCTGATCATGCACTGATCACGTAGCTATCATGCACTGATCACGTGACTGATCATGCACTGATCACGTGACTGATCATGCACTGATCACGTGGCTATCATGCACTGATCACGTGGCTGATCATGCACTGATCACGTGACTGATCATGCACTGATCACGTGACTGATCATGCACTGATCACGTGGCTATCATGCACTGATCACGTGGCTGATCATGCACTGATCACGTGGCTGATCATGCACTGATCACGTGACTGATCATGCACTGATCACGTGACTATCATGCACTGATCACGTGGCTATCATGCACTGATCACGTGGCTGATCATGCACTGATCACGTAGCTATCATGCACTGATCACGTGACTGATCATGCACTGATCACGTGACTGATCATGCACTGATCACGTGGCTGATCATGCACTGATCACGTGACTGATCATGCACTGATCACGTCTGATCATGCACTGATCACGTGACTGATCATGCACTGATCACGTGGCTGATCATGCACTGATCACGTGACTGATCATGCACTGATCACGTGGCTGATCATGCACTGATCACGTGGCTGATCATGCACTGATCACGTGACTGATCATGCACTGATCACGTGACTGATCATGCACTGATCACGTGGCTATCATGCACTGATCACGTGGCTGATCATGCACTGATCACGTAGCTACCATGTACTGGTCACGTGACTGATCATGCACTGATCACGTGACTGATCATGCACTGATCACGTGGCTATCATGCACTGATCACGTGGCTGATCATGCACTGATCACGTGCTGATCATGCACTGATCACGTGACTGATCATGCACTGATCACGTGACTGATCATGCACTGATCACGTGGCTGATCATGCACTGATCACGTGACTGATCATGCACTGATCACGTGACTGATCATGCACTGATCACATGATATCATGCACTGATCACGTGGCTGATCATACACTAATCATGTGACAGATCATGCACTGATCACGTGGCTGATCATGCACTGATACCGTGACTGAGCATGGACTGATCACATGACTATCATGTAGTGATCACGTGACTTAATGGCGCTGATCATGTGACTGATCATGCGCTGATCATGTTTGCTATCATACACTGATCATGTGCCTCTGGAGGCAATAAACAAAGAGCTGAGTAGGCACGAATCAAACAGTCAGCAGGCAATAATCATGGAACTCAGCTGTGAGGAATCATGCTGCTCAGCTGGCAATAATCAAGCAGCTGAGCAGGCAGGAATTACGCAGCACAGCTGGCAATTGTCAAGCAGATGACAGGCAGGAATCGTGCAGCTCAGCTGGCAATTGTCAAGCAGATGAGCAGACAGTAATCACGCAGCTCAGCAGGCCCTGATCACGTGACTGAGCATGCACTGTTCACGTGGCTGATCATACACTGATCACGTGATTGATCATGCACTGATCACTTGGATATCATGCACTGATCACGTGGCTGATCATACACTGTTCACGTGTCTGACCATGCACTGATCACGTGGCTGATCATACACTGCTCACGTAACTGATCATGCACTGATCACGTGGCTATCATGCACTGATCACGTGGCTGAACATGCACTGTTCACGTGGCTGATCACACACCTGTCACGTGACATATCATGCACTGATCACGTGGCACTCATGCACTGATCACGTGGCTGATCATACTCTGCTCACGTAACTCATCATGCACACATCACGTGGCTATCATGCACTGCTCACGTGGCTCGTCATGGAATGATCACGTAGCTACCATATACTGGTCACGTGACTGATCATGCACAGATCACGTAAATGATCATGCACTGTTCACGTGACTGATCATGTACTGATCACGTGACTGATCATGCACTGATCACGTGGCTGATCATGCACTGATCACGTGGCTGATCATGCACTGAC
Source organism: Bos javanicus (assembly GCF_032452875.1). Lineage (NCBI taxonomy): Eukaryota > Metazoa > Chordata > Mammalia > Artiodactyla > Bovidae > Bos > Bos javanicus. The sequence goes on along the minus strand of NW_026894280.1, from coordinate 45,709 downwards.
ACATGACTGATCATGCACTGATCACGTGACTGATCATGCACTGATCACGTGACTGATCATGCACTGATCACGTGGATGATCATGCACTGATCATGTGACTGATCATGCACTGATCACGTGGCTATCATGCACTGATCACGTGGCTGATCATGCACTGATCACGTGGCTATCATGCACTGATCACGTGACTGATCATGCACTGATCACGTGGCTGATCATGCACTGATCACGTGACTGATCATGCACTGATCACGTGACTGATCATGCACTGATCACGTGACTGATCATGCACTGATCACGTGGCTATCATGCACTGATCACGTGGCTGATCATGCACTGATCACGTAGCTATCATGCACTGATCACGTGACTGATCATGCACTGATCACGTGGCTGATCATGCACTGATCACGTGGCTGATCATGCACTGATCACGTGACTGATCATGCACTGATCACGTGGCTGATCATGCACTGATCACGTAGCTATCATGCACTGATCACGTGACTGATCATGCACTGATCACGTGACTGATCATGCACTGATCACGTGGCTGATCATGCACTGATCACGTGACTGATCATGCACTGATCACGTGGCTGATCATGCACTGATCACGTGACTGATCATGCACTGATCACGTGGCTATCATGCACTGATCACGTGGCTGATCATGCACTGATCACGTAGCTACCATGCACTGGTCATGTGACTGATCATGCACTGATCACGTGACTGATCATGCACTGATCACGTGACTGATCATGCACTGATCACGTGACTGATCATGCACTGATCACGTGGCTATCATGCACTGATCACGTGGCTGATCATGCAATGATCACGTAGCAACCATGTACTGATCACGTGACTGATCATGCACTGATCACGTAATTGATCATGCACTGATCACGTGGCTGATCATGCACTGATCACGTGACTGATCATGCACTGATCACGTGACTGATCATGCACTGATCACGTGGCTATCATGCACTGATCACGTGGCTGATCATGCACTGATCACGTGCCTGATCATGCACTGATCACGTGACTGATCATGCACTGATCACGTGGCTATCATGCACTGATCACGTGGCTGATCATGCACTGATCACGTGGCTGATCATGCACTGATCACGTGACTGATCATGCACTGATCACGTGGCTATCATGCACTGATCACGTGGCTGATCATGCACTGATCACGTGACTGATCATGCACTGATCACGTGACTGATCATGCACTGATCACGTGGCTATCATGCACTGATCACGTGGCTGATCATGCACTGATCACGTGGCTACATGCACTGGTCACGTGACTGATCATGCACTGATCACGTAACTGATCATGCACTGATCACGTGGCTTATCATGCACTGATCATGTGACTGATCATGTGCTGATCATGTTTGGTATCATACACTGATCATGTGCCTCTGGAGGCAATGAACAAAGAGCTGAGTAGGCAGGAATCAGTCAGCAGGCTATAATCATGGAACTCAGCTGTGAGAAATCATGCTGCTCAGCTGGCAATAATCAAGCAGCTGAGCAGGCAGGAATTATGCAGCACAGGTGGCAATTGTCAAGGAGATGACAGGCAGGAATCGTGCAGCTCAGCTGGCAATTGTCAAGCAGATGAGCAGACAGTAATCACGCAGCTCAGCAGGCCCTGATCACGTGACTGAGCATGCACTGTTCACGTGGCTGATCATACACTGATCACGTGACTGATCATGCACTGATCACGTGGCTATCATGCACTGATCACGTGACTGATCATGCACTGATCACGTAACTGTCATGCACTGATCACGTGGCTGATCATGCACTGATCACGTGGCTGATCATGCACTGATCACGTGACTGATCATGCACTGATCACGTGGCTATCATGCACTGATCACGTGGCTGATCATGCACTGATCACGGGACTGATCATGCACTGATCACGGCTTATCATGCACTGACACATGACTCCACATGCACTGATCACGTGGATGATCATGCACTGATCACGTGACTGATCATGCACTGATCACGTGACTGATCATGCACTGATCACGTGGCTGATCATGCACTGATCACGTGGCTATCATGCACTGATCACGTGGCTGATCATGCACTGATCACGTAGCTATCATGTACTGATCACGTGACTGATCATGCACTGATCACGTAATTGATCATGCACTGATCACGTGGCTGATCATGCACTGATCACGTGGCTGATCATGCACTGATCACGTGACTGATCATGCACTGATCACGTGACTGATCATGCACTGATCACGTGGCTATCATGCACTGATCACGTGGCTGATCATACTGATCACGTGCTGATCATGCACTGATCACGTGGCTGATCATGCACTGATCACGTGACTGATCATGCACTGATCACGTGGCTATCATGCACTGATCACGTGGCTATCATGCACTGATCACGTGGCTGATCATGCACTGATCACGTAGCTATCATGCACTGATCACGTGACTGATCATGCACTGATCACGTGGCTGATCATGCACTGATCACGTGACTGATCATGCACTGATCACGTGACTGATCATGCACTGATCACGTGGCTATCATGCACTGATCACGTGGCTGATCATGCACTGATCACGTGGCTGATCATGCACTGATCACGTGCTGATCATGCACTGATCACGTGACTGATCATGCACTGATCACGTGGCTATCATGCACTGATCACGTGGCTGATCATGCACTGATCACGTGGCTGATCATGCACTGATCACGTGACTGATCATGCACTGATCACGTGATGATCATGCACTGATCACGTGGATATCATGCACTGATCACGTGGCTGATCATGCACTGATCACGTGACTGATCATGCACTGATCACGTGGCTGATCATGCACTGATCACGTGACTGATCATGCACTGATCACGTGGCTATCATGCACTGATCACGTGGCTGATCATGCACTGATCACGTGGCTGATCACACTGATCACGTGACTATCATGCACTGATCACGTGGCATCATGCACTGATCACGTGGCTGATCACTGATCACGTGACTGATCATGCACTGATCACGTGGCTATCATGCACTGATCACGTGGCTGATCATGATCACGTAGCTACATATACTGGTCACGTGACTGATCATGCACTGATCACGTGGCTGATCATGCACTGATCACGTGACTGATCATGCACTGATCACGTGACTGATCATGCACTGATCACGTGGCTATCATGCACTGATCACGTGGCTGATCATGCACTGATCACGTGCTGATCATGCACTGATCACGTGACTGATCATGCACTGATCACGTGACTGATCATGCACTGATCACGTGGCTATCATGCACTATCACGTGGCTGATCATGCACTGATCACGTGGCTATCATGCACTGATCACGTGACTGATCATGCACTGATCACGTCTATATCATGCACTGATCACATGACTGCCCATGCACTGATCACGTGGATGATCATACACTAATCATGTGACAGATCATGCACTGATCACGTGGCTGATCATGCACTGATACCGTGACTGAGCATGGACTGATCACATGACTATCATGTAGTGATCACGTGACTTAATGGCGCTGATCATGTGACTGATCATGCGCTGATCATGTTTGCTATCATACACTGATCATGTGCCTCTGGAGGCAATAAACAAAGAGCTGAGTAGGCACGAATCAAACAGTCAGCAGGCAATAATCATGGAACTCAGGTGTGAGGAATCATGCTGCTCAGCTGGCAATAATCAAGCAGCTGAGCAGGCAGGAATTACGCAGCACAGCTGGCAATTGTCAAGCAGATGACAGGCAGGAATCGTGCAGCTCAGCTGGCAATTGTCAAGCAGATGAGCAGACAGTAATCACGCAGCTCAGCAGGCCCAGATCACGTGACTGAGCATGCACTGTTCACGTGGCTGATCATACACTGATCACGTGACTGATCATGCACTGATCACGTGGCTATCATGCACTGATCACGTGGCTGATCATACACTGTTCACGTGTCTGACATGCACTGATCACGTGGCTGATCATGCACTGATCACGTAACTGATCATGCACTGATCACGTGGCTGATCATGCACTGATCACGTGGCTGATCATGCACTGATCACGTGACTGATCATGCACTGATCACGTGGCTGATCATGCACTGATCACGTGGCTATCATGCACTGATCACGTGGCTGATCATGCACTGATCACGTGACTGATCATGCACTGATCACTGGCTATCATGCACTGATCACTGGCTATCATGCACTGATCACGTGGCTGATCATGCACTGATCACGTGACTGATCATGCACTGATCACGTCTATATCATGCACTGATCACGTGACTGATCATGCACTGATCACGTGGATGATCATGCACTGATCATGTGACTGATCATGCACTGATCACGTGGCTATCATGCACTGATCACGTGGCTGATCATGCACTGATCACGTAGCTATCATGCACTGGTCACGTGACTGATCATGCACTGATCACGTAATTGATCATGCACTGATCACGTGACTTATCATGCACTGATCACGTGACTGATCATGCACTGATCACGTGACTGATCATGCACTGATCACGTGGCTATCATGCACTACTCACGTGGCTGATCATGCAATGATCATGTAGCTACCATGTACTGGTCACGTGACTGATCATACACCCATCAGGTGACTGATCATGCACTGATCACGTGGCTATCATGCACTGATCACGTGGCTGATCATGCACTGATCACCTGCCTGATCATGCACTGATCACGTGACTGATCATGCACTGATCACGTGGCTGATCATGAACTGATCACGTGGCTGATCATGCACTGATCACGTGGCTGATCATGCACTGATACCGTGACTGAGCATGGACTGATCACATGACTATCATGTAGTGATCACGTGACTTAATGGCGCTGATCATGTGACTGATCATGCGCTGATCATGTTTGCTATCATACACTGATCATGTGCCTCTGGAGGCAATAAACAAAGAGCTGAGTAGGCACGAATCAAACAGTCAGCAGGCAATAATCATGGAACTCAGCTGTGAGGAATCATGCTGCTCAGCTGGCAATAATCAAGCAGCTGAGCAGGCAGGAATTACGCAGCACAGCTGGCAATTGTCAAGCAGATGACAGGCAGGAATCGTGCAGCTCAGCTGGCAATTGTCAAGCAGATGAGCAGACAGTAATCACGCAGCTCAGCAGGCCCTGATCACGTGACTGAGCATGCACTGTTCACGTGGCTGATCATACACTGATCACGTGACTGATCATGCACTGATCACGTGGCTATCATGCACTGATCACGTGGCTGATCATACACTGTTCACGTGTCTGACCATGCACTGATCACGTGGCTGATCATACACTGCTCACGTAACTGATCATGCACTGATCACGTGGCTGATCATGCACTGATCACGTGGCTATCATGCACTGATCACGTGGCTGATCATACACTGATCACGTGACTGATCATGCACTGATCTGGCTATCATGCACTCATTCACTGGCTATCATGCACTGATCACGTGGCTGATCATGCACTGATCACGTGACTGATCATGCACTGATCACGTCTATATCATGCACTGATCACATGACTGATCATGCACTGATCACGTGGATGATCATGCACTGATCACGTGACTGATCATGCACTGATCACGTGGCTATCATGCACTGATCACGTGGCTGATCATGCAATGATCACGTAGCTACCATGTACTGGTCACGTGACTGATCATGCACTGATCACGTAATTGATCATGCACTGATCACGTGGCTGATCATGCACTGATCACGTGACTGATCATGCACTGATCACGTGACTGATCATGCACTGATCACGTGGCTATCATGCACTGATCACGTGGCTGATCATGCACTGATCACGTGGCTATCATGCACTGATCACGTGACTGATCATGCACTGATCACGTGACTGATCATGCACTGATCACGTGGCTATCATGCACTGATCACGTGGCTGATCATGCACTGATCACGTAGCTACCATGCACTGATCACGTGACTGATCATGCACTGATCACGTGACTGATCATGCACTGATCACGTGACTGATCATGCACTGATCACGTGACTGATCATGCACTGATCACGTGGCTATCATGCACTGATCACGTGGCTGATCATGCACTGATCACGTAGCTATCATGCACTGATCACGTGACTGATCATGCACTGATCACGTAATTGATCATGCACTGATCACGTGGCTGATCATGCACTGATCACGTGGCTGATCACACTGATCACGTGACTGATCATGCACTGATCACGTGGCTGATCATGCACTGATCACGTGGCTGATCATGCACTGATCACGTGGCTATCATGCACTGATCACGTGGCTGATCATGCACTGATCACGTAGCTATCATGCACTGATCACGTGACTGATCATGCACTGATCACGTGACTGATCATGCACTGATCACGTGGCTATCATGCACTGATCACGTGGCTGATCATGCACTGATCACGTAGCAATCATGCACTGATCACGTGACTGATCATGCACTGATCACGTGACTGATCATGCACTGATCACGTGGCTATCATGCACTGATCACGTGGCTGATCATGCACTGATCACGTGACTGATCATGCACTGATCACGTGGCTGATCATGCACTGATCACGTGACTGATCATGCACTGATCACGTGGCTGATCATGCACTGATCACGTGGCTATCATGCACTGATCACGTGGCTGATCATGCACTGATCACGTAGCTATCATGCACTGATCACGTGACTGATCATGCACTGATCACGTGGCTGATCATGCACTGATCACGTGGCTGATCATGCACTGATCACGGGACTGATCATGCACTGATCACGGCTGATCATGCACTGACACATGACTGATCATGCACTGATCACGTGGCTGATCATGCACTGATCACGTGACTGATCATGCACTGATCACGTGACTGATCATGCACTGATCACATGGATATCATGCACTGATCACGTGGCTGATCATACACTGATCATGTGACAGATCATGCACTGATCACGTGGCTGATCATGCACTGATACCGTGACTGAGCATGGACTGATCACATGACTATCATGTAGTGATCACGTGACTTAATGGCGCTGATCATGTGACTGATCATGCGCTGATCATGTTTGCTATCATACACTGATCATGTGCCTCTGGAGGCAATAAACAAAGAGCTGAGTAGGCACGAATCATACAGTCAGCAGGCAATAATCATGGAACTCAGCTGTGAGGAATCATGCTGCTCAGCTGGCAATAATCAAGCAGCTGAGCAGGCAGGAATTACGCAGCACAGCTGGCAATTGTCAAGCAGATGACAGGCAGGAATCGTGCAGCTCAGCTGGCAATTGTCAAGCAGATGAGCAGACAGTAATCACGCAGCTCAGCAGGCCCTGATCACGTGACTGAGCATGCACTGTTCACGTGGCTGATCATACACTGATCACGTGACTGATCATGCACTGATCACTTGGATATCATGCACTGATCACGTGGCTGATCATACACTGTTCACGTGTCTGACCATGCACTGATCACGTGGCTGATCATACACTGCTCACGTAACTGATCATGCACTGATCACGTGGCTATCATGCACTGATCACGTGGCTGAACATGCACTGATCACGTGGCTGATCACACACCTGTCACGTGACATATCATGCACTGATCACGTGGCACTCATGCACTGATCACGTGGCTGATCATACACTGCTCACGTAACTGATCATGCACACATCACGTGGCTATCATGCACTGCTCACGTGGCTCGTCATGGAATGATCACGTAGCTACCATATACTGGTCACGTGACTGATCATGCACTGATCACGTAAATGATCATGCACTGATCACGTGACTGATCATGTACTGATCACGTGACTGATCATGCACTGATCACGGGCTGATCATGCACTGATCACGTGGCTGATCATGCACTGATCACATGACTGATCATGCACTGATCACGTGACTGATCATGCACTGATCACGTGACTGATCATGCACTGATCACGTGGCTGATCATGCACTGATCACGTGACTGATCATGCACTGATCACGTGGCTATCATGCACTGATCACGTGGCTGATCATGCACTGATCACGTGGCTATCATGCACTGATCACGTGACTGATCATGCACTGATCACGTGACTGATCATGCACTGATCACGTGACTGATCATGCACTGATCACGTGACTGATCATGCACTGATCACGTGACTGATCATGCACTGATCACGTGGCTATCATGCACTGATCACGTGGCTGATCATGCACTGATCACGTAGCTATCATGCACTGATCACGTGACTGATCATGCACTGATCACGTGACTGATCATGCACTGATCACGTGGCTGATCATGCACTGATCACGTGACTGATCATGCACTGATCACGTGGCTGATCATGCACTGATCACGTAGCTATCATGCACTGATCACGTGACTGATCATGCACTGATCACGTGACTGATCATGCACTGATCACGTGGCTGATCATGCACTGATCACGTGACTGATCATGCACTGATCACGTGGCTGATCATGCACTGATCACGTGACTGATCATGCACTGATCACGTGGCTATCATGCACTGATCACGTGGCTGATCATGCACTGATCACGTAGCTATCATGCACTGATCATGTGACTGATCATGCACTGATCACGTGACTGATCATGCACTGATCACGTGACTGATCATGCACTGATCACGTGACTGATCATGCACTGATCACGTGGCTATCATGCACTGATCACGTGGCTGATCATGCACTGATCACGTAGCTATCATGCACTGATCACGTGACTGATCATGCACTGATCACGTAATTGATCATGCACTGATCACGTGGCTGATCATGCACTGATCACGTGACTGATCATGCACTGATCACGTGACTGATCATGCACTGATCACGTGGCTATCATGCACTGATCACGTGACTGATCATGCACTGATCACGTGACTGATCATGCACTGATCACGTGACTGATCATGCACTGATCACGTGGCTATCATGCACTGATCACGTGGCTGATCATGCACTGATCACGTGGCTGATCATGCACTGATCACGTGACTGATCATGCACTGATCACGTGGCTATCATGCACTGATCACGTGGCTGATCATGCACTGATCACGTGACTGATCATGCACTGATCACGTGACTGATCATGCACTGATCACGTGGCTATCATGCACTGATCACGTGGCTGATCATGCACTGATCACGTGGCTACATGCACTGATCACGTGACTGATCATGCACTGATCACGTGACTGATCATGCACTGATCACGTGGCTTATCATGCACTGATCATGTGACTGATCATGCACTGATCATGTTTGCTATCATACACTGATCATGTGCCTCTGGAGGCAATGAACAAAGAGCTGAGTAGGCACGAATCAGTCAGCAGGCAATAATCATGGAACTCAGCTGTGAGAAATCATGCTGCTCAGCTGGCAATAATCAAGCAGCTGAGCAGGCAGGAATTATGCAGCACAGCTGGCAATTGTCAAGCAGATGACAGGCAGGAATCGTGCAGCTCAGCTGGCAATTGTCAAGCAGATGAGCAGACAGTAATCACGCAGCTCAGCAGGCCCTGATCACGTGACTGAGCATGCACTGTTCACGTGGCTGATCATACACTGATCACGTGACTGATCATGCACTGATCACGTGGCTATCATGCACTGATCACGTGACTGATCATGCACTGATCACGTACTGTCATGCACTGATCACGTGGCTGATCATGCACTGATCACGTGGCTGATCATGCACTGATCACGTGACTGATCATGCACTGATCACGTGGCTATCATGCACTGATCACGTGGCTGATCATGCACTGATCACGTGACTGATCATGCACTGATCACGGCTTATCATGCACTGACACATGACTGATCATGCACTGATCACGTGGATGATCATGCACTGATCACGTGACTGATCATGCACTGATCACGTGACTGATCATGCACTGATCACGTGGCTGATCATGCACTGATCACGTGGCTATCATGCACTGATCACGTGGCTGATCATGCACTGATCACGTAGCTATCATGTACTGATCACGTGACTGATCATGCACTGATCACGTGATTGATCATGCACTGATCACGTGGCTGATCATGCACTGATCACGTGGCTGATCATGCACTGATCACGTGACTGATCATGCACTGATCACGTGACTGATCATGCACTGATCACGTGGCTATCATGCACTGATCACGTGGCTGATCATACTGATCACGTGGCTGATCATGCACTGATCACGTGGCTGATCATGCACTGATCACGTGACTGATCATGCACTGATCACGTGGCTGATCATGCACTGATCACGTGGCTATCATGCACTGATCACGTGGCTGATCATGCACTGATCACGTAGCTATCATGCACTGATCACGTGACTGATCATGCACTGATCACGTGGCTGATCATGCACTGATCACGTGACTGATCATGCACTGATCACGTGACTGATCATGCACTGATCACGTGGCTATCATGCACTGATCACGTGGCTGATCATGCACTGATCACGTGACTGATCATGCACTGATCACGTGGCTGATCATGCACTGATCACGTGACTGATCATGCACTGATCACGTGGCTATCATGCACTGATCACGTGGCTGATCATGCACTGATCACGTGGCTGATCATGCACTGATCACGTGACTGATCATGCACTGATCACGTGATGATCATGCACTGATCACGTGGCTATCATGCACTGATCACGTGGCTGATCATGCACTGATCACGTGACTGATCATGCACTGATCACGTGGCTGATCATGCACTGATCACGTGACTGATCATGCACTGATCACGTGGCTATCATGCACTGATCACGTGGCTGATCATGCACTGATCACGTGGCTGATCATGCACTGATCACGTGACTATCATGCACTGATCACGTGGCATCATGCACTGATCACGTGGCTGATCATGCACTGATCACGTGACTGATCATGCACTGATCACGTGGCTATCATGCACTGATCACGTGGCTGATCATGCACTGATCACGTGGCTACATGCACTGATCACGTGACTGATCATGCACTGATCACGTGGCTGATCATGCACTGATCACGTGACTGATCATGCACTGATCACGTGACTGATCATGCACTGATCACGTGGCTATCATGCACTGATCACGTGGCTGATCATGCACTGATCACGTGGCTGATCATGCACTGATCACGTGACTGATCATGCACTGATCACGTGACTGATCATGCACTGATCACGTGGCTATCATGCACTATCACGTGGCTGATCATGCACTGATCACGTGGCTATCATGCACTGATCACGTGACTGATCATGCACTGATCATCTATATCATGCACTGATCACATGACTGATCATGCACTGATCACGTGGATGATCATACACTGATCATGTGACAGATCATGCACTGATCACGTGGCTGATCATGCACTGATACCGTGACTGAGCATGGACTGATCACATGACTATCATGTAGTGATCACGTGACTTAATGGCGCTGATCATGTGACTGATCATGCACTGATCATGTTTGCTATCATACACTGATCATGTGCCTCTGGAGGCAATAAACAAAGAGCTGAGTAGGCACGAATCAAACAGTCAGCAGGCAATAATCATGGAACTCAGTGTGAGGAATCATGCTGCTCAGCTGGCAATAATCAAGCAGCTGAGCAGGCAGGAATTACGCAGCACAGCTGGCAATTGTCAAGCAGATGACAGGCAGGAATCGTGCAGCTCAGCTGGCAATTGTCAAGCAGATGAGCAGACAGTAATCACGCAGCTCAGCAGGCCCAGATCACGTGACTGAGCATGCACTGTTCACGTGGCTGATCATACACTGATCACGTGACTGATCATGCACTGATCACGTGGCTATCATGCACTGATCACGTGGCTGATCATACACTGTTCACGTGTCTGACCATGCACTGATCACGTGGCTGATCATACACTGCTCACGTAACTGATCATGCACTGATCACGTGGCTGATCATGCACTGATCACGTGGCTGATCATGCACTGATCACGTGGCTGATCATGCACTGATCACGTGGCTGATCATGCACTGATCACGTGGCTATCATGCACTGATCACGTGGCTGATCATGCACTGATCACGTGACTGATCATGCACTGATCACTGGCTATCATGCACTGATTCACTGGCTATCATGCACTGATCACGTGGCTGATCATGCACTGATCACGTGACTGATCATGCACTGATCACGTCTGATCATGCACTGATCACGTGACTGATCATGCACTGATCACGTGGCTGATCATGCACTGATCACGTGACTGATCATGCACTGATCACGTGGCTATCATGCACTGATCACGTGGCTGATCATGCACTGATCACGTGGCTATCATGCACTGATCACGTGACTGATCATGCACTGATCACGTGGCTGATCATGCACTGATCACGTGGCTATCATGCACTGATCACGTGACTGATCATGCACTGATCACGTGACTGATCATGCACTGATCACGTGGCTATCATGCACTACTCACGTGGCTGATCATGCAATGATCATGTAGCTACCATGTACTGGTCACGTGACTGATCATACACCCATCAGGTGACTGATCATGCACTGATCACGTGGCTATCATGCACTGATCACGTGACTGATCATGCACTGATCACCTGCCTGATCATGCACTGATCACGTGACTGATCATGCACTGATCACGTGGCTATCATGCACTGATCACGTGGCTGATCATGCACTGATCACGTGGCTGATCATGCACTGATACCGTGACTGAGCATGGACTGATCACATGACTATCATGTAGTGATCACGTGACTTAATGGCGCTGATCATGTGACTGATCATGCGCTGATCATGTTTGCTATCATACACTGATCATGTGCCTCTGGAGGCAATAAACAAAGAGCTGAGTAGGCACGAATCAAACAGTCAGCAGGCAATAATCATGGAACTCAGCTGTGAGGAATCATGCTGCTCAGCTGGCAATAATCAAGCAGCTGAGCAGGCAGGAATTACGCAGCACAGCTGGCAATTGTCAAGCAGATGACAGGCAGGAATCGTGCAGCTCAGCTGGCAATTGTCAAGCAGATGAGCAGACAGTAATCACGCAGCTCAGCAGGCCCTGATCACGTGACTGAGCATGCACTGTTCACGTGGCTGATCATACACTGATCACGTGACTGATCATGCACTGATCACGTGGCTATCATGCACTGATCACGTGGCTGATCATACACTGTTCACGTGTCTGACCATGCACTGATCACGTGGCTGATCATACACTGATCACGTAACTGATCATGCACTGATCACGTGGCTGATCATGCACTGATCACGTGGCTATCATGCACTGATCACGTGGCTGATCATGCACTGATCACGTGACTGATCATGCACTGATCACTGGCTATCATGCACTGATCACGTGGCTATCATGCACTGATCACGTGGCTGATCATGCACTGATCACGTGACTGATCATGCACTGATCACGTCTATATCATGCACTGATCACGTGACTGATCATGCACTGATCACGTGGATGATCATGCACTGATCACGTGACTGATCATGCACTGATCACGTGGCTATCATGCACTGATCACGTGGCTGATCATGCACTGATCACGTAGCTACCATGTACTGGTCACGTGACTGATCATGCACTGATCACGTAATTGATCATGCACTGATCACGTGGCTGATCATGCACTGATCACGTGGCTGATCATGCACTGATCACGTGACTGATCATGCACTGATCACGTGGCTATCATGCACTGATCACGTGGCTGATCATGCACTGATCACGTGGCTATCATGCACTGATCACGTGACTGATCATGCACTGATCACGTGACTGATCATGCACTGATCACGTGGCTATCATGCACTGATCACGTGGCTGATCATGCACTGATCACGTAGCTACCATGCACTGATCACGTGACTGATCATGCACTGATCACGTGACTGATCATGCACTGATCACGTGACTGATCATGCACTGATCACGTGACTGATCATGCACTGATCACGTGGCTATCATGCACTGATCACGTGGCTGATCATGCACTGATCACGTAGCTATCATGCACTGATCACGTGACTGATCATGCACTGATCACGTAACTGATCATGCACTGATCACGGCTGATCATGCACTGATCACGTGGCTGATCACACATGATCACGTGACTGATCATGCACTGATCACGTGGCTGATCATGCACTGATCACGTGGCTATCATGCACTGATCACGTGGCTATCATGCACTGATCACGTGGCTGATCATGCACTGATCACGTAGCTACATGCACTGATCACGTGACTGATCATGCACTGATCACGTGACTGATCATGCACTGATCACGTGGCTATCATGCACTGATCACGTGGCTGATCATGCACTGATCACGTAGCAATCATGCACTGATCACGTGACTGATCATGCACTGATCACGTGACTGATCATGCACTGATCACGTGGCTATCATGCACTGATCACGTGGCTGATCATGCACTGATCACGTGACTGATCATGCACTGATCACGTGGCTGATCATGCACTGATCACGTGACTGATCATGCACTGATCACGTGGCTGATCATGCACTGATCACGTGGCTATCATGCACTGATCACGTGGCTGATCATGCACTGATCACGTAGCTATCATGCACTGATCACGTGACTGATCATGCACTGATCACGTGACTGATCATGCACTGATCACGTGGCTGATCATGCACTGATCACGTGACTGATCATGCACTGATCACGTGACTGATCATGCACTGATCACGTGGCTATCATGCACTGATCACGTGGCTGATCATGCACTGATCACGTAGCTATCATGCACTGATCACGTGACTGATCATGCACTGATCACGTGACTGATCATGCACTGATCACGTGGCTGATCATGCACTGATCACGTGGCTGATCATGCACTGATCACGTGACTGATCATGCACTGATCACGTGACTGATCATGCACTGATCACGTGGCTATCATGCACTGATCACGTGGCTGATCATGCACTGATCACGTGGCTGATCATGCACTGATCACGTGACTGATCATGCACTGATCACGTGACTGATCATGCACTGATCACGTGGCATGCACTGATCACGTGGCTGATCATGCACTGATCACGTAGCTATCATGCACTGATCACGTGACTGATCATGCACTGATCACGTGACTGATCATGCACTGATCACGTGGCTATCATGCACTGATCACGTGGCTGATCATGCACTGATCACGTGACTGATCATGCACTGATCACGTGACTGATCATGCACTGATCACGTGGCTATCATGCACTGATCACGTGGCTGATCATGCACTGATCACGTGGCTGATCATGCACTGATCACGTGACTGATCATGCACTGATCACGTGACTGATCATGCACTGATCACGTGGCTATCATGCACTATCACGTGGCTGATCATGCAATGATCATGTAGCTACATGTACTGGTCACGTGACTGATCATGCACTGATCACGTGACTGATCATGCACTGATCACGTGGCTATCATGCACTGATCACATGACTGATCATGCACTGATCACGTGGATGATCATACACTGATCATGTGAGATCATGCACTGATCACGTGGCTGATCATGCACTGATACCGTGACTGAGCATGGACTGATCACATGACTATCATGTAGTGATCACGTGACTTAATGGCGCTGATCATGTGACTGATCATGCGCTGATCATGTTTGCTATCATACACTGATCATGTGCCTCTGGAGGCAATAAACAAAGAGCTGAGTAGGCACGAATCAAACAGTCAGCAGGCAATAATCATGGAACTCAGGTGTGAGGAATCATGCTGCTCAGCTGGCAATAATCAAGCAGCTGAGCAGGCAGGAATTACGCAGCACAGCTGATAATTGTCAAGCAGATGACAGGCAGGAATCGTGCAGCTCAGCTGGCAATTGTCAAGCAGATGAGCAGACAGTAATCACGCAGCTCAGCAGGCCCTGATCACGTGACTGAGCATGCACTGTTCACGTGGCTGATCATACACTGATCACGTGACTGATCATGCACTGATCACGTGGCTATCATGCACTGATCACGTGGCTGATCATACACTGATCACGTGACTGATCATGCACTGATCACGTGGCTGATCATGCACTGATCACGTGGCTGATCATGCACTGATCACGTCTGATCATGCACTGATCACGTGGCTGATCATGCACTGATCACGTGGCTATCATGCACTGATCACGTGGCTGATCATGCACTGATCACGTGACTGATCATGCACTGATCACTGGCTATCGCTCATTCACTGGCTATCATGCACTGATCACGTGGCTGATCATGCACTGATCACGTGACTGATCATGCACTGATCACGTCTATATCATGCACTGATCACGTGACTGATCATGCACTGATCACGGATGATCATGCACTGATCATGTGACTGATCATGCACTGATCACGTGGCTATCATGCACTGATCACGTGGCTGATCATGCACTGATCACGTAGCTACCATGCACTGATCACGTGACTGATCATGCACTGATCACGTAATTGATCATGCACTGATCACGTGACTTATCATGCACTGATCACGTGACTGATCATGCACTGATCACGTGACTGATCATGCACTGATCACGTGGCTATCATGCACTACTCACGTGGCTGATCATGCAATGATCATGTAGCTACCATGTACTGGTCACGTGACTGATCATACACCCATCAGGTGACTGATCATGCACTGATCACGTGGCTATCATGCACTGATCACGTGGCTGATCATGCACTGATCACCTGCCTGATCATGCACTGATCACGTGACTGATCATGCACTGATCACGTGGCTATCATGCACTGATCACGTGGCTGATCATGCACTGATCACGTGGCTGATCATGCACTGATACCGTGACTGAGCATGGACTGATCACATGACTATCATGTAGTGATCACGTGACTTAATGGCGCTGATCATGTGACTGATCATGCGCTGATCATGTTTGCTATCATACACTGATCATGTGCCTCTGGAGGCAATAAACAAAGAGCTGAGTAGGCACGAATCAAACAGTCAGCAGGCAATAATCATGGAACTCAGCTGTGAGGAATCATGCTGCTCAGCTGGCAATAATCAAGCAGCTGAGCAGGCAGGAATTACGCAGCACAGCTGGCAATTGTCAAGCAGATGACAGGCAGGAATCGTGCAGCTCAGCTGGCAATTGTCAAGCAGATGAGCAGACAGTAATCACGCAGCTCAGCAGGCCCTGATCACGTGACTGAGCATGCACTGTTCACGTGGCTGATCATACACTGATCACGTGACTGATCATGCACTGATCACGTGGCTATCATGCACTGATCACGTGGCTGATCATACACTGTTCACGTGTCTGACCATGCACTGATCACGTGGCTGATCATACACTGCTCACGTAACTGATCATGCACTGATCACGTGGCTGATCATGCACTGATCACGTGGCTATCATGCACTGATCACGTGGCTGATCATGCACTGATCACGTGACTGATCATGCACTGATCACTGGCTCATGCACTCATTCACTGGCTATCATGCACTGATCACGTGGCTGATCATACACTGATCACGTGACTGATCATGCACTGATCACGTCTATATCATGCACTGATCACGTGACTGATCATGCACTGATCACGTGATGATCATGCACTGATCACGTGACTGATCATGCACTGATCACGTGGCTATCATGCACTGATCACGTGGCTGATCATGCAATGATCACGTAGCTACCATGTACTGGTCACGTGACTGATCATGCACTGATCACGTAATTGATCATGCACTGATCACGTGACTGATCATGCACTGATCACGTGACTGATCATGCACTGATCACGTGACTGATCATGCACTGATCACGTGGCTATCATGCACTGATCACGTGGCTGATCATGCACTGATCACGTAGCCATATACTGATCACGTGACTGATCATGCACTGATCACGTGACTGATCATGCACTGATCACGTGGCTGATCATGCACTGATCACGTGGCTGATCATGCACTGATCACGTGACTGATCATGCACTGATCACGTGACTGATCATGCACTGATCACGTGGCTATCATGCACTGATCACGTGGCTGATCATGCACTGATCACGTGGCTGATCATGCACTGATCACATGACTGATCATGCACTGATCACGTGACTGATCATGCACTGATCACGTGGCTATCATGCACTGATCACGTGGCTGATCATGCATGATCACGTAGCTATCATGTACTGATCACGTGACTGATCATGCACTGATCACGTGACTGATCATGCACTGATCACGTGGCTATCATGCACTGATCACGTGGCTGATCATGCACTGATCACGTGGCTGATCATGCACTGATCACGTGACTGATCATGCACTGATCACGTGGCTATCATGCACTGATCACGTGGCTGATCATGCACTGATCACGTGGCTGATCATGCACTGATCACGTGACTGATCATGCACTGATCACGTGACTGATCATGCACTGATCACGTGGCTATCATGCACTATCACGTGGCTGATCATGCAATGATCATGTAGCTATCATGCACTGGTCACGTGACTGATCATGCACTGATCACGTGACTGATCATGCACTGATCACGTCTATATCATGCACTGATCACATGACTGATCATGCACTGATCACGTGGATGATCATGCACTAATCATGTGACAGATCATGCACTGATCACGTGGCTGATCATGCACTGATACCGTGACTGAGCATGGACTGATCACATGACTATCATGTAGTGATCACGTGACTTAATGGCGCTGATCATGTGACTGATCATGCGCTGATCATGTTTGCTATCATACACTGATCATGTGCCTCTGGAGGCAATAAACAAAGAGCTGAGTAGGCACGAATCAAACAGTCAGCAGGCAATAATCATGGAACTCAGCTGTGAGGAATCATGCTGCTCAGCTGGCAATAATCAAGCAGCTGAGCAGGCAGGAATTACGCAGCACAGCTGGCAATTGTCAAGCAGATGACAGGCAGGAATCGTGCAGCTCAGCTGGCAATTGTCAAGCAGATGAGCAGACAGTAATCACGCAGCTCAGCAGGCCCTGATCACGTGACTGAGCATGCACTGTTCACGTGGCTGATCATACACTGATCACGTGACTGATCATGCACTGATCACGTGGCTATCATGCACTGATCACGTGGCTGATCATACACTGATCACGTGACTGATCATGCACTGATCACGTGGCTGATCATGCACTGATCACGTGGCTGATCATGCACTGATCACGTGGCTGATCATGCACTGATCACGTGGCTGATCATGCACTGATCACGTGGCTATCATGCACTGATCACGTGGCTGATCATGCACTGATCACGTGACTGATCATGCACTGATCACTGGCTATCATGCACTCATTCACTGGCTATCATGCACTGATCACGTGGCTGATCATGCACTGATCACGTGACTGATCATGCACTGATCACGACTGATCATGCACTGATCACGTGACTGATCATGCACTGATCACCCGGATGATCATGCACTGATCACGTGACTGATCATGCACTGATCACGTGGCTATCATGCACTGATCACGTGGCTGATCATGCAATGATCACGTAGCTACCATGCACTGATCACGTGACTGATCATGCACTGATCACGTAATTGATCATGCACTGATCACGTGACTATCATGCACTGATCACGTGACTGATCATGCACTGATCACGTGACTGATCATGCACTGATCACGTGGCTATCATGCACTACTCACGTGGCTGATCATGCAATGATCATGTAGCTACCA
The DNA here is from genome assembly GCF_032452875.1 of Bos javanicus. Taxonomy (NCBI): domain Eukaryota; kingdom Metazoa; phylum Chordata; class Mammalia; order Artiodactyla; family Bovidae; genus Bos; species Bos javanicus. The sequence continues at coordinate 25,679 of NW_026894280.1, read as the reverse complement.
TGTACTGGTCACGTGACTGATCATACACCCATCAGGTGACTGATCATGCACTGATCACGTGGCTATCATGCACTGATCACGTGGCTGATCATGCACTGATCACCTGCCTGATCATGCACTGATCACGTGACTGATCATGCACTGATCACGTGGCTGATCATGCACTGATCACTGGCTGATCATGCACTGATCACGTGGCTGATCATGCACTGATACCGTGACTGAGCATGGACTGATCACATGACTATCATGTAGTGATCACGTGACTTAATGGCGCTGATCATGTGACTGATCATGCGCTGATCATGTTTGCTATCATACACTGATCATGTGCCTCTGGAGGCAATAAACAAAGAGCTGAGTAGGCACGAATCAAACAGTCAGCAGGCAATAATCATGGAACTCAGCTGTGAGGAATCATGCTGCTCAGCTGGCAATAATCAAGCAGCTGAGCAGGCAGGAATTACGCAGCACAGCTGATAATTGTCAAGCAGATGACAGGCAGGAATCGTGCAGCTCAGCTGGCAATTGTCAAGCAGATGAGCAGACAGTAATCACGCAGCTCAGCAGGCCCTGATCACGTGACTGAGCATGCACTGTTCACGTGGCTGATCATACACTGATCACGTGACTGATCATGCACTGATCACGTGGCTATCATGCACTGATCACGTGGCTGATCATACACTGTTCACGTGTCTGACCATGCACTGATCACGTGGCTGATCATACACTGCTCACGTAACTGATCATGCACTGATCACGTGGCTGATCATGCACTGATCACGTGGCTGATCATGCACTGATCACGTGGCTGATCATGCACTGATCACGTGACTGATCATGCACTGATCACTGGCTATCATGCACTGATCACTGGCTATCATGCACTGATCACGTGGCTGATCATGCACTGATCACGTGACTGATCATGCACTGATCACGTCTATATCATGCACTGATCACGTGACTGATCATGCACTGATCACCCGGATGATCATGCACTGATCACGTGACTGATCATGCACTGATCACGTGGCTATCATGCACTGATCACGTGGCTGATCATGCAATGACTATCATGCACTGATCACGTGACTGATCATGCACTGATCACGAATTGATCATGCACTGATCACGTGACTGATCATGCACTGATCACGTGACTGATCATGCACTGATCACGTGACTGATCATGCACTGATCACGTGGCTATCATGCACTGATCACGTGGCTGATCATGCAATGATCACGTAGCTACCATGTACTGGTCACGTGACTGATCATGCACTGATCACGTGACTGATCATGCACTGATCACGTGGCTGATCATGCACTGATCACGTGGCTGATCATGCACTGATCACGTGACTGATCATGCACTGATCACGTGACTGATCATGCACTGATCACGTGACTGATCATGCACTGATCACGTGACTGATCATGCACTGATCACATAGCTATCATGCACTGATCACTGACTGATCATGCACTGATCACGTGGCTGATCATGCACTGATACCGTGACTGAGCATGGACTGATCACATGACTATCATGTAGTGATCACGTGACTTAATGGCGCTGATCATGTGACTGATCATGCACTGATCATGTTTGCTATCATACACTGATCATGTGCCTCTGGAGGCAATAAACAAAGAGCTGAGTAGGCACGAATACAGTCAGCAGGCAATAATCATGGAACTCAGCTGTGAGGAATCATGCTGCTCAGCTGGCAATAATCAAGCAGCTGAGCAGGCAGGAATTACGCAGCACAGCTGGCAATTGTCAAGCAGATGAGCAGACAGTAATCACGCAGCTCAGCAGGCCCTGATCACGTGACTGAGCATGCACTGTTCACGTGGCTGATCATACACTGATCACGTGATGATCATGCACTGATCACTTGGATATCATGCACTGATCACGTGGCTGATCATACACTGTTCACGTGTCTGACCATGCACTGATCACGTGGCTGATCATACACTGCTCACGTAACTGATCATGCACTGATCACGTGGCTATCATGCACTGATCACGTGGCTGAACATGCACTGTTCACGTGGCTGATCACACACCTGTCACGTGACATATCATGCACTGATCACGTGGCACTCATGCACTGATCACGTGGCTGATCATACTCTGCTCACGTAACTCATCATGCACACATCACGTGGCTATCATGCACTGCTCACGTGGCTCGTCATGGAATGATCACGTAGCTACCATATACTGGTCACGTGACTGATCATGCACTGATCACGTAAATGATCATGCACTGTTCACGTGACTGATCATGTACTGATCACGTGACTGATCATGCACTGATCACGTGGCTGATCATGCACTGATCACGTGACTGATCATGCACTGATCACGTGGCATCATGCACTGATCACGTGGCTGATCATGCACTGATCACGTGATATCATGCACTGATCACGTGACTGATCATGCACTGATCACGTGACTGATCATGCACTGATCACGTGGCTATCATGCACTGATCACGTGGCTATCATGCACTGATCACGTGGCTGATCATGCACTGATCACGTGGCTATCATGCACTGATCACGTGACTGATCATGCACTGATCACGTGGCTGATCATGCACTGATCACGTGACTGATCATGCACTGATCACGTGACTGATCATGCACTGATCACGTGACTGATCATGCACTGATCACGTGGCTATCATGCACTGATCACGTGGCTGATCATGCACTGATCACGTAGCTACCATGCTGATCACGTGACTGATCATGCACTGATCACGTGACTGATCATGCACTGATCACGTGGCTGATCATGCACTGATCACGTGGCTGATCATGCACTGATCACGTGACTGATCATGCACTGATCACGTGGCTGATCATGCACTGATCACGTGGCTGATCATGCACTGATCACGTGGCTGATCATGCACTGATCACGTGGCTGATCATGCACTGATCACGTGGCTGATCATGCACTGATCACGTGACTGATCATGCACTGATCACGTGACTGATCATGCACTGATCACGTGGCTATCATGCACTGATCACGTGGCTGATCATGCACTGATCACGTAGCTATCATGCACTGATCACGTGACTGATCATGCACTGATCACGTGACTGATCATGCACTGATCACGTGGCTATCATGCACTGATCACGTGGCTGATCATGCACTGATCACATGTCTGACATGCACTGATCACGTGGCTGATCATGCACTGATCACGTGACTGATCATGCACTGATCACGTGACTGATCATGCACTGATCACGTGGCTATCATGCACTGATCACGTGGCTGATCATGCACTGATCACGTGGCTGATCATGCACTGATCACGTGACTGATCATGCACTGATCACGAACTGATCATGCACTGATCACGTGACTGATCATGCACTGATCACGTGACTGATCATGCACTGATCACGTGACTGATCATGCACTGATCACGTGGCTATCATGCACTGATCACGTGGCTGATCATGCACTGATCACGTGGCTACCATACTGATCACGTGACTGATCATGCACTGATCACGTGACTGATCATGCACTGATCACGTGGCTGATCATGCACTGATCACGTGGCTGATCATGCACTGATCACGTGACTGATCATGCACTGATCACGTGACTGATCATGCACTGATCACGTGGCTATCATGCACTGATCACGTGGCTGATCATGCACTGATCACGTGCTGATCATGCACTGATCACGTGACTGATCATGCACTGATCACGTGACTGATCATGCACTGATCACGTGGCTATCATGCACTGATCACGTGGCTGATCATGCACTGATCACGTAGCTATCATGCACTGATCACGTGACTGATCATGCACTGATCACGTGACTGATCATGCACTGATCACGTGGCTATCATGCACTGATCACGTGGCTGATCATGCACTGATCACGTGGCTGATCATGCACTGATCACGTGACTGATCATGCACTGATCACGTGGCTATCATGCACTGATCACGTGGCTGATCATGCACTGATCACGTGGCTGATCATGCACTGATCACGTGACTGATCATGCACTGATCACGTGACTGATCATGCACTGATCACGTGGCTATCATGCACTACTCACGTGGCTGATCATGCAATGATCATGTAGCTACCATGTACTGGTCACGTGACTGATCATACACTGATCACGTGACTGATCATGCACTGATCACGTCTATATCATGCACTGATCACATGACTGCCCATGCACTGATCACGTGGATGATCATACACTAATCATGTGACAGATCATGCACTGATCACGTGGCTGATCATGCACTGATACCGTGACTGAGCATGGACTGATCACATGACTATCATGTAGTGATCACGTGACTTAATGGCGCTGATCATGTGACTGATCATGCGCTGATCATGTTTGCTATCATACACTGATCATGTGCCTCTGGAGGCAATAAACAAAGAGCTGAGTAGGCACGAATCAAACAGTCAGCAGGCAATAATCATGGAACTCAGCTGTGAGGAATCATGCTGCTCAGCTGGCAATAATCAAGCAGCTGAGCAGGCAGGAATTACGCAGCACAGCTGGCAATTGTCAAGCAGATGACAGGCAGGAATCGTGCAGCTCAGCTGGCAATTGTCAAGCAGATGAGCAGACAGTAATCACGCAGCTCAGCAGGCCCTGATCACGTGACTGAGCATGCACTGTTCACGTGGCTGATCATACACTGATCACGTGACTGATCATGCACTGATCACGTGGCTATCATGCACTGATCACGTGGCTGATCATACACTGATCACGTGACTGATCATGCACTGATCACGTGGCTGATCATGCACTGATCACGTGGCTGATCATGCACTGATCACGTGGCTGATCATGCACACGTGGCTGATCATGCACTGATCACGTGGCTATCATGCACTGATCACGTGGCTGATCATGCACTGATCACGTGACTGATCATGCACTGATCACTGGCTATCATGCACTCATCACGTGGCTATCATGCACTGATCACGTGGCTGATCATGCACTGATCACGTGACTGATCATGCACTGATCACGTATATCATGCACTGATCACGTGACTGATCATGCACTGATCTGATCATGCACTGATCATGACTGATCATGCACTGATCACGTGGCTATCATGCACTGATCACGTGGCTGATCATGCACTGATCACGTAGCTATCATGCACTGATCATGATGATCATGCACTGATCACGTGACTGATCATGCACTGATCACGTGACTTATCATGCACTGATCACGTGACTGATCATGCACTGATCACGTGACTGATCATGCACTGATCACGTGGCTATCATGCACTACTCACGTGGCTGATCATGCAATGATCATGTAGCTACCATGTACTGGTCACGTGACTGATCATACACCCATCAGGTGACTGATCATGCACTGATCACGTGGCTATCATGCACTGATCACGTGGCTGATCATGCACTGATCACCTGCCTGATCATGCACTGATCACGTGACTGATCATGCACTGATCACGTGGCTGATCATGCACTGATCACGTGGCTGATCATGCACTGATCACGTGGCTGATCATGCACTGATACCGTGACTGAGCATGGACTGATCACATGACTATCATGTAGTGATCACGTGACTTAATGGCGCTGATCATGTGACTGATCATGCTGATCATGTTTGCTATCATACACTGATCATGTGCCTCTGGAGGCAATAAACAAAGAGCTGAGTAGGCACGAATCAAACAGTCAGCAGGCAATAATCATGGAACTCAGCTGTGAGGAATCATGCTGCTCAGCTGGCAATAATCAAGCAGCTGAGCAGGCAGGAATTACGCAGCACAGCTGGCAATTGTCAAGCAGATGACAGGCAGGAATCGTGCAGCTCAGCTGGCAATTGTCAAGCAGATGAGCAGACAGTAATCACGCAGCTCAGCAGGCCCAGATCACGTGACTGAGCATGCACTGTTCACGTGGCTGATCATACACTGATCACGTGACTGATCATGCACTGATCACGTGGCTATCATGCACTGATCACGTGGCTGATCATACACTGTTCACGTGTCTGACCATGCACTGATCACGTGGCTGATCATACACTGCTCACGTAACTGATCATGCACTGATCACGTGGCTGATCATGCACTGATCAGTGGCTGATCATGCACTTCACGTGGCTGATCATGCACTGATCACGTGACTGATCATGCACTGATCACTGGCTATCATGCACTGATCACTGGCTATCATGCACTGATCACGTGGCTGATCATGCACTGATCACGTGACTGATCATGCACTGATCACGTCTATATCATGCACTGATCACGTGACTGATCATGCACTGATCACGTGGATGATCATGCACTGATCACGTGACTGATCATGCACTGATCACGTGGCTATCATGCACTGATCACGTGGCTGATCATGCAATGATCACGTAGCTACCATGTACTGGTCACGTGACTGATCATGCACTGATCACGTAATTGATCATGCACTGATCACGTGACTGATCATGCACTGATCACGTGACTGATCATGCACTGATCACGTGACTGATCATGCACTGATCACGTGGCTATCATGCACTGATCACGTGGCTGATCATGCAATGATCACGTAGCTACCATGTACTGGTCACGTGACTGATCATGCACTGATCACGTGACTGATCATGCACTGATCACGTGGCTGATCATGCACTGATCACGTGGCTGATCATGCACTGATCACGTGACTGATCATGCACTGATCACGTGACTGATCATGCACTGATCACGTGACTGATCATGCACTGATCACGTGACTGATCATGCACTGATCACATAGCTATCATGCACTGATCACGTGGCTGATCATGCACTGATCACGTGGCTGATCATGCACTGATACCGTGACTGAGCATGGACTGATCACATGACTATCATGTAGTGATCACGTGACTTAATGGCGCTGATCATGTGACTGATCATGCACTGATCATGTTTGCTATCATACACTGATCATGTGCCTCTGGAGGCAATAAACAAAGAGCTGAGTAGGCACGAATCATACAGTCAGCAGGCAATAATCATGGAACTCAGCTGTGAGGAATCATGCTGCTCAGCTGGCAATAATCAAGCAGCTGAGCAGGCAGGAATTACGCAGCACAGCTGTCAATTGTCAAGCAGATGAGCAGACAGTAATCACGCAGCTCAGCAGGCCCTGATCACGTGACTGAGCATGCACTGTTCACGTGGCTGATCATACACTGATCACGTGATGATCATGCACTGATCACTTGGATATCATGCACTGATCACGTGGCTGATCATACACTGTTCACGTGTCTGACCATGCACTGATCACGTGGCTGATCATACACTGCTCACGTAACTGATCATGCACTGATCACGTGGCTATCATGCACTGATCACGTGGCTGAACATGCACTGTTCACGTGGCTGATCACACACCTGTCACGTGACATATCATGCACTGATCACGTGGCACTCATGCACTGATCACGTGGCTGATCATACACTGCTCACGTAACTGATCATGCACACATCACGTGGCTATCATGCACTGCTCACGTGGCTCGTCATGGAATGATCACATAGCTACCATATACTGGTCACGTGACTGATCATGCACTGATCACGAATGATCATGCACTGATCACGTGACTGATCATGCACTGATCACGTGACTGATCATGCACTGATCACGTGGCTGATCACACTGATCACGTGACTGATCATGCACTGATCACGTGGCATCATGCACTGATCACGTGGCTGATCATGCACTGATCACGTGGCTGATCATGCACTGATCACGTGGCTGATCACACACGATCACGTGACTGATCATGCACTGATCACGTGGCTATCATGCACTGATCACGTGGCTATCATGCACTGATCACGTGGCTGATCATGCACTGATCACGTGGCTATCATGCACTGATCACGTGACTGATCATGCACTGATCACGTGATTGATCATGCACTGATCACGTGACTGATCATGCACTGATCACGTGACTGATCATGCACTGATCACGTGACTGATCATGCACTGATCACGTGGCTATCATGCACTGATCACGTGGCTGATCATGCAACTGATCACGTAGCTACCATGTACTGGTCACGTGACTGATCATGCACTGATCACGTGACTGATCATGCACTGATCACGTGGCTGATCATGCACTGATCACGTGGCTGATCACACTGATCACGTGACTGATCATGCACTGATCACGTGGCTGATCATGCACTGATCACGTGGCTGATCATGCACTGATCACGTGGCTATCATGCACTGATCACGTGGCTGATCATGCACTGATCACGTAGCTATCATGCACTGATCACGTGACTGATCATGCACTGATCACGTGACTGATCATGCACTGATCACGTGGCTATCATGCACTGATCACGTGGCTGATCATGCACTGATCACGTAGCTATCATGCACTGATCACGTGACTGATCATGCACTGATCACGGACTGATCATGCACTGATCACGTGGCTATCATGCACTGATCACGTGGCTGATCATGCACTGATCACGTGACTGATCATGCACTGATCACGTGGCTGATCATGCACTGATCACGTGACTGATCATGCACTGATCACGTGGCTGATCATGCACTGATCACGTGGCTATCATGCACTGATCACGTGGCTGATCATGCACTGATCACGTAGCTATCATGCACTGATCACGTGACTGATCATGCACTGATCACGTGGCTGATCATGCACTGATCACGTGACTGATCATGCACTGATCACGTGACTGATCATGCACTGATCACGTGACTGATCATGCACTGATCACGTGGCTATCATGCACTGATCACGTGGCTGATCATGCACTGATCACGTAGCTATCATGCACTGATCACGTGACTGATCATGCACTGATCACGTGACTGATCATGCACTGATCACGTGGCTGATCATGCACTGATCACGTGGCTGATCATGCACTGATCACGTGACTGATCATGCACTGATCACGTGACTGATCATGCACTGATCACGTGGCTATCATGCACTGATCACGTGGCTGATCATGCACTGATCACGTGGCTGATCATGCACTGATCACGTGACTGATCATGCACTGATCACGTGACTGATCATGCACTGATCACGTGCTATCATGCACTGATCACGTGGCTGATCATGCACTGATCATGTAGCTACCATGTACACGTCACGTGACTGATCATGCACTGATCACGTGACTGATCATGCACTGATCACGTGGCTATCATGCACTGATCACGTGGCTGATCATGCACTGATCACGTGGCTGATCATGCACTGATCACGTGACTGATCATGCACTGATCACGTGGCTATCATGCACTGATCACGTGGCTGATCATGCACTGATCACGTGGCTGATCATGCACTGATCACGTGACTGATCATGCACTGATCACGTGACTGATCATGCACTGATCACGTGGCTATCATGCACTACTCACGTGGCTGATCATGCAATGATCATGTAGCTACCATGTACTGATCACGTGACTGATCATGCACTGATCACGTGACTGATCATGCACTGATCACGTCTATATCATGCACTGATCACATGACTGCCCATGCACTGATCACGTGGATGATCATACACTAATCATGTGACAGATCATGCACTGATCACGTGGCTGATCATGCACTGATACCGTGACTGAGCATGGACTGATCACATGACTATCATGTAGTGATCACGTGACTTAATGGCGCTGATCATGTGACTGATCATGCGCTGATCATGTTTGCTATCATACACTGATCATGTGCCTCTGGAGGCAATAAACAAAGAGCTGAGTAGGCACGAATCAAACAGTCAGCAGGCAATAATCATGGAACTCAGCTGTGAGGAATCATGCTGCTCAGCTGGCAATAATCAAGCAGCTGAGCAGGCAGGAATTACGCAGCACAGCTGGCAATTGTCAAGCAGATGACAGGCAGGAATCGTGCAGCTCAGCTGGCAATTGTCAAGCAGATGAGCAGACAGTAATCACGCAGCTCAGCAGGCCCAGATCACGTGACTGAGCATGCACTGTTCACGTGGCTGATCATACACTGATCACGTGACTGATCATGCACTGATCACGTGGCTATCATGCACTGATCACGTGGCTGATCATACACTGATCACGTAACTGATCATGCACTGATCACGTGGCTATCATGCACTGATCACGTGGCTGATCATGCACTGATCACGTGGCTGATCATGCACTGATCACGTGGCTGATCATGCACTGATCACGTGGCTATCATGCACTGATCACGTGGCTGATCATGCACTGATCACGTGACTGATCATGCACTGATCACTGGCTATCATGCACTCATTCACTGGCTATCATGCACTGATCACGTGGCTGATCATGCACTGATCACGTGACTGATCATGCACTGATCACGTCTATATCATGCACTGATCACATGACTGATCATGCACTGATCACCCGGATGATCATACACTGATCATGTGACTGATCATGCACTGATCACGTGGCTATCATGCACTGATCACGTGGCTGATCATGCACTGATCACGTAGCTACCATGTACTGATCACGTGACTGATCATGCACTGATCACGTAATTGATCATGCACTGATCACGTGACTTATCATGCACTGATCACGTGACTGATCATGCACTGATCACGTGACTGATCATGCACTGATCACGTGGCTATCATGCACTACTCACGTGGCTGATCATGCAATGATCATGTAGCTACCATGTACTGGTCACGTGACTGATCATACACCCATCAGGTGACTGATCATGCACTGATCACGTGGCTATCATGCACTGATCACGTGGCTGATCATGCACTGATCACCTGCCTGATCATGCACTGATCACGTGACTGATCATGCACTGATCACGTGGCTATCATGAACTGATCACGTGGCTGATCATGCACTGATCACGTGGCTGATCATGCACTGATACCGTGACTGAGCATGGACTGATCACATGACTATCATGTAGTGATCACGTGACTTAATGGCGCTGATCATGTGACTGATCATGCGCTGATCATGTTTGCTATCATACACTGATCATGTGCCTCTGGAGGCAATAAACAAAGAGCTGAGTAGGCACGAATCAAACAGTCAGCAGGCAATAATCATGGAACTCAGCTGTGAGGAATCATGCTGCTCAGCTGGCAATAATCAAGCAGCTGAGCAGGCAGGAATTACGCAGCACAGCTGGCAATTGTCAAGCAGATGACAGGCAGGAATCGTGCAGCTCAGCTGGCAATTGTCAAGCAGATGAGCAGACAGTAATCACGCAGCTCAGCAGGCCCAGATCACGTGACTGAGCATGCACTGTTCACGTGGCTGATCATACACTGATCACGTGACTGATCATGCACTGATCACGTGGCTATCATGCACTGATCACGTGGCTGATCATACACTGTTCACGTGTCTGACCATGCACTGATCACGTGGCTGATCATACACTGCTCACGTAACTGATCATGCACTGATCACGTGGCTGATCATGCACTGATCAGTGGCTGATCATGCACTGATCACGTGGCTGATCATACACTGATCACGTGACTGATCATGCACTGATCATCTGGCTATCATGCACTCATCACTGGCTATCATGCACTGATCACGTGGCTGATCATGCACTGATCACGTGACTGATCATGCACTGATCACGTCTATATCATGCACTGATCACGTGACTGATCATGCACTGATCACGTGGATGATCATGCACTGATCACGTGACTGATCATGCACTGATCACGTGGCTATCATGCACTGCTCACGTGGCTGATCATGCAATGATCACGTAGCTACCATGCACTGGTCACGTGACTGATCATGCACTGATCACGTAATTGATCATGCACTGATCACGTGACTATCATGCACTGATCACGTGACTGATCATGCACTGATCACGTGACTGATCATGCACTGATCACGTGGCTATCATGCACTGATCACGTGGCTGATCATGCACTGATCACGTAGCTACCATGCACTGATCACGTGACTGATCATGCACTGATCACGTGGCTGATCATGCACTGATCACGTGGCTGATCATGCACTGATCACGTGGCTGATCATGCACTGATCACGTGACTGATCATGCACTGATCACGTGACTGATCATGCACTGATCACGTGGCTATCATGCACTACTCACGTGGCTGATCATGCAATGATCATGTAGCTACCATGTACTGGTCACGTGACTGATCATACACCCATCAGGTGACTGATCATGCACTGATCACGTGGCTATCATGCACTGATCACGTGGCTGATCATGCACTGATCACCTGCCTGATCATGCACTGATCACGTGACTGATCATGCACTGATCACGTGGCTATCATGCACTGATCACGTGGCTGATCATGCACTGATCACGTGGCTGATCATGCACTGATACCGTGACTGAGCATGGACTGATCACATGACTATCATGTAGTGATCACGTGACTTAATGGCGCTGATCATGTGACTGATCATGCACTGATCATGTTTGCTATCATACACTGATCATGTGCCTCTGGAGGCAATAAACAAAGAGCTGAGTAGGCACGAATCAAACAGTCAGCAGGCAATAATCATGGAACTCAGGTGAGGAATCATGCTGCTCAGCTGGCAATAATCAAGCAGCTGAGCAGGCAGGAATTACGCAGCACAGCTGGCAATTGTCAAGCAGATGAGCAGACAGTAATCACGCAGCTCAGCAGGCCCTGATCACGTGACTGAGCATGCACTGTTCACGTGGCTGATCATACACTGATCACGTGATGATCATGCACTGATCACTTGGATATCATGCACTGATCACGTGGCTGATCATACACTGTTCACGTGTCTGACCATGCACTGATCACGTGGCTGATCATACACTGCTCACGTAACTGATCATGCACTGATCACGTGGCTATCATGCACTGATCACGTGGCTGAACATGCACTGTTCACGTGGCTGATCACACACCTGTCACGTGACATATCATGCACTGATCACGTGGCACTCATGCACTGATCACGTGGCTGATCATACTCTGATCACGTAACTCATCATGCACACATCACGTGGCTATCATGCACTGCTCACGTGGCTCGTCATGGAATGATCACATAGCTACCATATACTGGTCACGTGACTGATCATGCACAGATCACGTAAATGATCATGCACTGTTCACGTGACTGATCATGCACTGATCACGTGACTGATCATGCACTGATCACGTGGCTATCATGCACTGCTCACGTGGCTGATCATGCAACGATCACGTAGCAACCATGTACTGGTCACGTGACTGATCATGCACTGATCACGTAATTGATCATGCACTGATCACGTGGCTCATCATGCACTGATCACGTGGCTGATCATGCACTGATCACGTGGCTATCATGCACTGATCACGTGGATATCATGCACTGATCACGTGGCTGATCATGCACTGATCACGTGACTGATCATGCACTGATCACGTGGCTGATCATGCACTGATCACGTGGCTATCATGCACTGATCACGTGACTGATCATGCACTGATCACACTGATCATGCACTGATCACGTGGCTTATCATGCACTGATCATGTGACTGATCATGTGCTGATCATGTTTGGTGTCATACACTGATCATGTGCCTCTGGAGGCAATGAACATAGAGCTGAGTAGGCATGAATCAGTCAGCATGCAATAATCATGGAACTCAGCACTGAGAAATCATGCTGCTCAGCTGGCAATATCAAGCAGATGAGCAGGCAGGAATTACGCAGCACAGGTGGCAATTGTCAAGCAGATGACAGGCAGGAATCGTGCAGCTCAGCTGGCAATTGTCAAGCAGATGAGCAGACAGTAATCACGCAGCTCAGCAGGCCCTGATCACGTGACTGATCATGCACTGATCACGTGGCTGATCATACACTGATCACGTGACTGATCATGCACTGATCACGTGACTGATCATGCACTGATCACGTGGCTATCATGCACTGATCACGTGGCTGATCATGCACTGATCACGGACTGATCATGCACTGATCACGGGCTATCATGCACTGACACATGACTGACATGCACTGATCACGTGGCTGATCATGCACTGATCACGTGACTGATCATGCACTGATCACGTGACTGATCATGCACTGATCACGTGGCTGATCATGCACTGATCACGTGGCTATCATGCACTGATCACGTGGCTGATCATGCACTGATCACGTAGCTATGTACTGATCACGTGACTGATCATGCACTGATCACGTGACTGATCATGCACTGATCACGTGGCTGATCATGCACTGATCACGTGACTGATCATGCACTGATCACGTGACTGATCATGCACTGATCACGTGGCTGATCATGCACTGATCACGTGGCTGATCATGCACTGATCACGTGGCTGATCATGCACTGATCACGTGGCTATCATGCACTGTCACGTGACTGATCATGCACTGATCACGTGACTGATCATGCACTGATCACGTGGCTATCATGCACTACTCACGTGGCTGATCATGCAATGATCATGTAGCTACCATGTACTGGTCACGTGACTGATCATACACTGATCAGGTGACTGATCATGCACTGATCACGTGGCTATCATGCACTGATCACGTGACTGATCATGCACTGATCACGTCTATATCATGCACTGATCACGTGACTGATCATGCACTGATCACGTGGCTGATCATGCACTGATACCGTGACTGAGCATGGACTGATCACATGACTATCATGTAGTGATCACGTGACTTAATGGCGCTGATCATGTGACTGATCATGCGCTGATCATGTTTGCTATCATACACTGATCATGTGCCTCTGGAGGCAATAAACAAAGAGCTGAGTAGGCACGAATCAAACAGTCAGCAGGCAATAATCATGGAACTCAGGTGTGAGGAATCATGCTGCTCAGCTGGCAATAATCAAGCAGCTGAGCAGGCAGGAATTACGCAGCACAGCTGGCAATTGTCAAGCAGATGACAGGCAGGAATCGTGCAGCTCAGCTGGCAATTGTCAAGCAGATGAGCAGACAGTAATCACGCAGCTCAGCAGGCCCAGATCACGTGACTGAGCATGCACTGTTCACGTGGCTGATCATACACTGATCACGTGACTGATCATGCACTGATCACGTGGCTATCATGCACTGATCACGTGGCTGATCATACACTGTTCACGTGTCTGACCATGCACTGATCACGTGGCTGATCATACACTGCTCACGTAACTGATCATGCACTGATCACGTGGCTGATCATGCACTGATCACGTGGCTATCATGCACTGATCACGTGGCTGATCATGCACTGATCACGTGACTGATCATGCACTGATCACTGGCTATCATGCACTGATCACTGGCTATCATGCACTGATCACGTGGCTGATCATGCACTGATCACGTGACTGATCATGCACTGATCACGCTATATCATGCACTGATCACATGACTGATCATGCACTGATCACGTGATGATCATGCACTGATCACGTGACTGATCATGCACTGATCACGTGGCTATCATGCACTGATCACGTGGCTGATCATGCACTGATCACGTGGCTATCATGCACTGATCACGTGACTGATCATGCACTGATCACGTGGCTGATCATGCACTGATCACGTGGCTGATCATGCACTGATCACGTGGCTGATCATGCACTGATCACGTGGCTGATCACACATGATCACGTGACTGATCATGCACTGATCACGTGGCTATCATGCACTGATCACGTGGCTGATCATGCACTGATCACGTGGCTATCATGCACTGATCACGTGGCTGATCACACACGATCACATGACTGATCATGCACTGATCACGTGGCTATCATGCACTGATCACGTGGCTATCATGCACTGATCACGTGGCTGATCATGCAATGATCACGAGCTGCCATGTACTGATCACGTGACTGATCATGCACTGATCACGTAATTGATCATGCACTGATCACGTGACTGATCATGCACTGATCACGTGACTGATCATGCACTGATCACGTGACTGATCATGCACTGATCACGTGGCTATCATGCACTGATCACGTGGCTGATCATGCACTGATCACGTAGCTACCATATACTGATCACGTGACTGATCATGCACTGATCACGTAATTGATCATGCACTGATCACGTGGCTGATCATGCACTGATCACGTGGCTGATCATGCACTGATCACGTGACTGATCATGCACTGATCACGTGACTGATCATGCACTGATCACGTGGCTATCATGCACTGATCACGTGGCTGATCATGCACTGATCACGTGCCTGATCATGCACTGATCACATGACTGATCATGCACTGATCACGTGACTGATCATGCACTGATCACGTGGCTATCATGCACTATCACGTGGCTGATCATGCACTGATCATGTAGCTACCATGTACAGGTCACGTGACTGATCATACACTGATCACGTGACTGATCATGCACTGATCACGTGGCTATCATGCACTGATCACGTGGCTGATCATGCACTGATCACGTGACTGATCATGCACTGATCACGTGACTGATCATGCACTGATCACGTGGCTATCATGCACTGATCACGTGGCTGATCATGCACTGATCACGTGGCTGATCATGCACTGATACGTGACTGATCATGCACTGATCACGTGACTGATCATGCACTGATCACGTGGCTATCATGCACTGATCACGTGGCTGATCATGCACTGATCATGTAGCTACCATGTACTGGTCACGTGACTGATCATGCACTGATCAGGTGACTGATCATGCACTGATCACGTGGCTATCATGCACTGATCACGTGACTGATCATGCACTGATCACGTCTATATCATGCACTGATCACGTGACTGATCATGCACTGATCACGTGGATGATCATGCACTGATCACGTGACTGATCATGCACTGATCACGTGGCTGATCATGCACTGATCACGTGACTGATCATGCACTGATCACGTGGCTATCATGCACTGATCACGTGGCTGATCATGCACTGATCACGTAGCTATCATGCACTGATCACGTGACTGATCATGCACTGATCACGTGACTGATCATGCACTGATCACGTGGCTATCATGCACTGATCACGTGACTGATCATGCACTGATCACGTGGCTGATCATGCACTGATCACGTGACTGATCATGCACTGATCACGTGGCTGATCATGCACTGATCACGTGACTGATCATGCACTGATCACGTGACTGATCATGCACTGATCACGTGACTGATCATGCACTGATCACGTGGCTATCATGCACTGATCACGTGGCTGATCATGCACTGATCACGTAGCTACCATGCACTGATCACGTGACTGATCATGCACTGATCACGTGACTGATCATGCACTGATCACGTGGCTATCATGCACTGATCACGTGGCTGATCATGCACTGATCACGTGACTGATCATGCACTGATCACGTGACTGATCATGCACTGATCACGTGGCTATCATGCACTGATCACGTGGCTGATCATGCACTGATCACGTGGCTGATCATGCACTGATCACGTGACTGATCATGCACTGATCACGTGACTGATCATGCACTGATCACGTGGCTATCATGCACTGATCACGTGGCTGATCATGCACTGATCATGCTATCATGCACTGATCACGTGACTGATCATGCACTGATCACGTGACTGATCATGCACTGATCACGTGGCTATCATGCACTGATCACGTGACTGATCATGCACTGATCACGTCTATATCATGCATCACATGACTGATCATGCACTGATCACGTGGATGATCATGCACTGATCACGTGACTGATCATGCACTGATCACGTGGCTGATCATGCACTGATCACGTGACTGATCATGCACTGATCACGTGACTGATCATGCACTGATCACGTGACTGATCATGCACTGATCATGTGGCTATCATGCACTGATCATACACCCATCAGGTGACTGATCATGCACTGATCACGTGCTATCATGCACTGATCATCATGCACTGATCACCTGCCTGATCATGCACTGATCACGTGACTGATCATGCACTGATCACGTGCAACTGATCATGGCTGATCATGCACTGATCACGTGGCTGATCATGCACTGATACCGTGACTGAGCATGGACTGATCACATGACTATCATGTAGTGATCACGTGACTTAATGGCGCTGATCATGTGACTGATCATGCACTGATCATGTTTGCTATCATACACTGATCATGTGCCTCTGGAGGCAATAAACAAAGAGCTGAGTAGGCACGAATCAAACAGTCAGCAGGCAATAATCATGGAACTCAGGTGTGAGGAATCATGCTGCTCAGCTGGCAATAATCAAGCAGCTGAGCAGGCAGGAATTACGCAGCACAGCTGGCAATTGTCAAGCAGATGACAGGCAGGAATCGTGCAGCTCAGCTGGCAATTGTCAAGCAGATGAGCAGACAGTAATCACGCAGCTCAGCAGGCCCAGATCACGTGACTGAGCATGCACTGTTCACGTGGCTGATCATACACTGATCACGTGACTGATCATGCACTGATCACGTGGCTATCATGCACTGATCACGTGGCTGATCATACACTGATCACGTGACTGATCATGCACTGATCACGTGGCTATCATGCACTGATCACGTGGCTGATCATGCACTGATCACGTGGCTGATCATGCACTGATCACGTGGCTGATCATGCACTGATCACGTGGCTGATCATGCACTGATCACGTGGCTGATCATGCACTGATCACGTGGCTATCATGCACTGATCACGTGGCTGATCATGCACTGATCACGTGACTGATCATGCACTGATCACTGGCTATCATGCACTGATTCACTGGCTATCATGCACTGATCACGTGGCTGATCATGCACTGATCACGTGACTGATCATGCACTGATCACGTCTATATCATGCACTGATCACGTGACTGATCATGCACTGATCACGGATGATCATGCACTGATCACGTGACTGATCATGCACTGATCACGTGGCTATCATGCACTGATCACGTGGCTGATCATGCACTGATCACGTAGCTATCATGCACTGATCACGTGACTGATCATGCACTGATCACGTGGCTATCATGCACTGATCACGTGGCTATCATGCACTGATCACGTGGCTGATCATGCACTGATCACGTGGCTATCATGCACTGATCACGTGACTGATCATGCACTGATCACGTGGCTGATCATGCACTGATCACGTGACTGATCATGCACTGATCACGTGACTGATCATGCACTGATCACGTGACTGATCATGCACTGATCACGTGGCTATCATGCACTATCACGTGGCTGATCATGCAATGATCATGTAGCTACCATGTACTGGTCACGTGACTGATCATACACCCATCAGGTGACTGATCATGCACTGATCACGTGGCTATCATGCACTGATCACGTGGCTGATCATGCACTGATCACCTGCCTGATCATGCACTGATCACGTGACTGATCATGCACTGATCACGTGGCTATCATGCACTGATCACGTGGCTGATCATGCACTGATCACGTGGCTGATCATGCACTGATACCGTGACTGAGCATGGACTGATCACATGACTATCATGTAGTGATCACGTGACTTAATGGCGCTGATCATGTGACTGATCATGCGCTGATCATGTTTGCTATCATACACTGATCATGTGCCTCTGGAGGCAATAAACAAAGAGCTGAGTAGGCACGAATCAAACAGTCAGCAGGCAATAATCATGGAACTCAGGTGTGAGGAATCATGCTGCTCAGCTGGCAATAATCAAGCAGCTGAGCAGGCAGGAAT
This sequence comes from Bos javanicus, assembly GCF_032452875.1. Taxonomy (NCBI): domain Eukaryota; kingdom Metazoa; phylum Chordata; class Mammalia; order Artiodactyla; family Bovidae; genus Bos; species Bos javanicus. The sequence goes on along the minus strand of NW_026894280.1, from coordinate 5,765 downwards.
TACGCAGCACAGCTGATAATTGTCAAGCAGATGACAGGCAGGAATCGTGCAGCTCAGCTGGCAATTGTCAAGCAGATGAGCAGACAGTAATCACGCAGCTCAGCAGGCCCAGATCACGTGACTGAGCATGCACTGTTCACGTGGCTGATCATACACTGATCACGTGACTGATCATGCACTGATCACGTGGCTATCATGCACTGATCACGTGGCTGATCATACACTGTTCACGTGTCTGATCATGCACTGATCACGTGGCTGATCATACACTGATCACGTAACTGATCATGCACTGATCACGTGGCTGATCATGCACTGATCACGTGGCTATCATGCACTGATCACGTGGCTGATCATACACTGATCACGTGACTGATCATGCACTGATCACTGGCTATCATGCACTGATTCACTGGCTATCATGCACTGATCACGTGGTTGATCATGCACTGATCACGTGACTGATCATGCACTGATCACGTCTATATCATGCACTGATCACGTGACTGATCATGCACTGATCACGGATGATCACACTGATCATGCGACTGATCATGCACTGATCACGTGGCTATCATGCACTGATCACGTGGCTGATCATGCAATGATCACGTAGCTACCATGTACTGGTCACGTGACTGATCATGCACTGATCACGTAATTGATCATGCACTGATCAGTGACTGATCATGCACTGATCACGTGAGTGATCATGCACTGATCACGTGACTGATCATGCACTGATCACGTGGCTATCATGCACTGCTCACGTGGCTGATCATGCAATGATCACCTAGCTACCATACTGGTCACGTGACTGATCATGCACTGATCACGTGACTGATCATGCACTGATCACGTGGCTGATCATGCACTGATCACGTGACTGATCATGCACTGATCACGTGACTGATCATGCACTGATCACGTGACTGATCATGCACTGATCACCTGCCTGATCATGCACTGATCACGTGACAAATCATGCACTGATCACATAGCTATCATGCACTGATCACCTGGCTGATCATGCACTGATCACGTGGCTGATCATGCACTGATGACTGAGCATGGACTGATCACATGACTATCATGTAGTGATCACGTGACTTAATGGCGCTGATCATGTGACTGATCATGCACTGATCATGTTTGCTATCATACACTGATCATGTGCCTCTGGAGGCAATAAACAAAGAGCTGAGTAGGCACGAATCATACAGTCAGCAGGCAATAATCATGGAACTCAGCTGTGAGGAATCATGCTGCTCAGCTGGCAATAATCAAGCAGCTGAGCAGGCAGGAATTACGCAGCACAGCTGGCAATTGTCAAGCAGATGACAGGCAGGAATCGTGCAGCTCAGCTGGCAATTGTCAAGCAGATGAGCAGACAGTAATCACGCAGCTCAGCAGGCCCTGATCACGTGACTGAGCATGCACTGTTCACGTGGCTGATCATACACTGATCACGTGATGATCATGCACTGATCACTTGGATATCATGCACTGATCACGTGGCTGATCATACACTGTTCACGTGTCTGACCATGCACTGATCACGTGGCTGATCATACACTGCTCACGTAACTGATCATGCACTGATCACGTGGCTATCATGCACTGATCACGTGGCTGAACATGCACTGTTCACGTGGCTGATCACACACCTGTCACGTGACATATCATGCACTGATCACGTGGCACTCATGCACTGATCACGTGGCTGATCATACTCTGCTCACGTAACTCATCATGCACACATCACGTGGCTATCATGCACTGCTCACGTGGCTCGTCATGGAATGATCACGTAGCTACCATATACTGGTCACGTGACTGATCATGCACAGATCACGTAAATGATCATGCACTGTTCACGTGACTGATCATGTACTGATCACGTGACTGATCATGCACTGATCACGTGGCTATCATGCTCTGCTCACGTGGCTGATCATGCAACGATCACGTAGCAACCATGTACTGGTCACGTGACTGATCATGCACTGATCACGTAATTGATCATGCACTGATCACGTGGCTCATCATGCACTGATCACGTGGCTGATCACACATGTATCACGTGACTGATCATGCACTGATCACGTGGCTATCATGCACTGATCACGTGGCTATCATGCACTGATCACGTGGATATCATGCACTGATCACGTGGCTGATCACACACGTATCATGACTGATCATGCACTGATCACGTGGCTATCATGCACTGATCACGTGGCTGATCATGCACTGATCACGTGGCTGATCATGCACTGATCACGTAGCTATCATGCACTGATCACGTGACTGATCATGCACTGATCACGTAATTGATCATGCACTGATCACGTGGCTGATCATGCACTGATCACGTGACTGATCATGCACTGATCACGTGACTGATCATGCACTGATCACGTGGCTATCATGCACTGATCATGTGGCTGATCATGCACTGATCACCTAGCTATCATGCACTGATCACGTGACTGATCATGCACTGATCACGTGGCTGATCATGCACTGATCACGTGGCTGATCATGCACTGATCACGTGGCTGATCATGCACTGATCACGTGACTGATCATGCACTGACGGACTGATCATGCACTGATCACGTGGCTATCATGCACTGATCACGTGGCTGATCATGCACTGATCACGTGACTGATCATGCACTGATCACATGACTGATCATGCACTGATCACGTGACTGATCATGCACTGATCACGTGGCTATCATGCACTATCACGTGGCTGATCATGCACTGATCAGCTACCATGCACTGGTCAGTGACTGATCATGCACTGATCACGTGACTGATCATGCACTGATCACGTGGCTATCATGCACTGATCACGTGGCTGATCATGCACTGATCACGTGACTGATCATGCACTGATCACGTGACTGATCATGCACTGATCACGTGGCTGATCATGCACTGATCACGTGGCTGATCATGCACTGATCACGTGGCTGATCATGCACTGATCACGTGACTGATCATGCACTGATCACGTGACTGATCATGCACTGATCACGTGGCTATCATGCACTGATCACGTGGCTGATCATGCAATGATCATGGTAGCTACCATGTACTGGTCACGTGACTGATCATGCACTGATCACGTGACTGATCATGCACTGATCACGTGGCAATCATGCACTGATCACGAGATGATGCACTGATCACTATATCATGCACTGATCACATGACTGATCATGCACTGATCACGTGGCTGATCATGCACTGATCACGTGACAGATCATGCACTGATCACGTGGCTGATCATGCACTGATCACGTGACTATCATGCACTGATCACGTGACTGATCATGCACTGATCACGTACTGACTTCACACTGATCACGTGGCTGATCATGCACTGAGACTGATCATGCACTGATCACGTGGTTATCATGCACTGATCACGTGGCTGACGGCATGATCACGGCTGATCATGCACTGATACCGTGATCATGCACTGATCACGTGACTGATCATGCACTGATCACGTGGCTATCATGCACTGATCACGTGGCTGATCATGCAATGATCATGTAGCTATCATGTACAGGTAGTCACACACTGATCACGTGGCTGATCATGCACTGATCACGTGGCTGATCATGTGACCATCGTGACTGATCATGCACTGATCACGTCTGATCATGCACTGATCACGTGATATCATGCACTGATCACGTGGATGATCATGCACTGATCACGTGACAGATCATGCACTGATCACGTGGCTGATCATGCACTGATCACGTGACTGATCATGACAGATCACGTGACTGATCATGCACTGATCACGTGACTGATCATGCACTGATCACGTGGCTATCATGCACTGATCACGTGGCTGATCATGCACTGATCACGTGCTGATCATGCACTGATCACGTGGCTATCATGCACTGATCACGTGGCTGATCATACACTGATCACGTGACTGATCATGCACTGATCACGTGGCTGATCATGCACTGATCACGTGGCTGATCATGCACTGATCACGTGGCTGATCATGCACTGATCACGTGGCTGATCATGCACTGATCACGTGGCTGATCATGCACTGATCACGTGACTGATCATGCACTGATCACTGGCTGATCATGCACTGATTCACTGGCTATCATGCACTGATCACGTGGCTGATCATGCACTGATCACGTGACTGATCATGCACTGATCACGTCTGATCATGCACTGATCACGTGACTGATCATGCACTGATCACGTGGCTGATCATACACTGATCACGTGGCTGATCATGCACTGATCACGGGCTACTGGCACTGTCACGCGGTTGGCAATGATCACGTAGCTACATGCACTGATCACGTGACTGATCATGCACTGATCACGTGATTGATCATGCACTGATCACGTGACTGATCATGCACTGATCACGTGAGGATCATGCACTGATCACGTGGCTGATCATGCACTGATACTGTGACTGAGCATGGACTGATCACATGACTATCATGTAGTGATCACGTGACTTAATGGCGCTGATCATGTGACTGATCATGCGCTGATCATGTTTGCTATCATACACTGATCATGTGCCTCTGGAGGCAATAAACAAAGAGCTGAGTAGGCACGAATCAAACAGTCAGCAGGCAATAATCATGGAACTCAGGTGTGAGGATCATGCTGCTCAGCTGGCAATAATCAAGCAGCTGAGCAGGCAGGAATTACGCAGCACAGCTGGCAATTGTCAAGCAGATGACAGGCAGGAATCGTGCAGCTCAGCTGGCAATTGTCAAGCAGATGAGCAGACAGTAATCACGCAGCTCAGCAGGCCTGATCACGTGACTGAGCATGCACTGTTCACGTGGCTGATCATACACTATCACGTGATGATCATGCACTGATCACGTGGATATCATGCACTGATCACGTGGCTGATCATACACTGTTCACGTGTCTGACCATGCACTGATCACTGGCTGATCATGCACTGCTCACGTAACTGATCATGCACTGATCACGTGGCTGATCATGCACTGATCACGTGGCTATCATGCACTATCACGTGGCTGATCATGCAACATCAGCTACCATGGTGATCACGTGAATGACATGCACTGATCATGTGACGGATCATGCACTGATCACGTGGCTCGTCATGCACTGATCACGTGGCTGATCATACACTGATCACGTGCTCATCATGCACAGATCACGTGACTGATCATGCACTGATCACGTGGCTATCATGCACTGATCACGTGGCTGATCATGCACTGATCACGTGGCTGATCATGCACTGATCACCGTGACTGATCATGGACTGATCACATGATGATCATGCACTGATCACGTGGATCGCAATGGCTTGATCTACGGACTGATCGCGCTGATCATGTTTGCTATCATGCACTGATCATGTGCCTCTGGAGGCAATGAACAAAGAGCTGATCAGATACACTATCAAACAGTCAGCAGGCAATAATCATGGAACTCATGTGTGGAGAACTATGCTGCTCAGCTGGCAATAATCAAGCAGCTGAGCAGGCAGGGATCAGCGCAGCACAGCTGATAATTGTCAAGCAGATGACAGGCAGGAACGGCAGCTCAGCTGGCAATTGTCAAGCAGATGAGCAGACGGCAATCACGCAGCTCAGCAGGCCCCGATCACGTGACTCAGCATGCACTGTTCACGTGGCTGATCATACACTGATCACGTGACTGATCATGCACTGATCACGTGGTTATCATGCACTGATCACGTG